>NC_061836.1:30090315-30100315 GCF_019202785.1 Penaeus chinensis
AGCGGATCATCGGGGTTATAATATCTACTTCGCGTTTGTTGTTTTTTCGTTTTTTCGATCAGGGTTAGTATGAAAAATATATGGGTTTAGGTTTTTCTTTGTTTACACAATTAAGTTTTGGTGAATACATTTTTATATTTCCTAGTTTTGTAGTTTTTTGGTAATATTTCCTTATCTTCACTTTGCTCCATAGAAAGGAAAAAAACAGCATGCAATATTACACTCGCAATACTCACAAACCTTTTTGCTATATTTTATACTTCAAAATCAGTTCTTAAGTAACGTACACTTGAATATTACCTGTAAAGCCACGTAGCAATTGTAAAACATATTATAACATATTGCAGTAAGAACTTAAGATGCCTCTATTTCATAAAAAATGCTCTCAAATCACTCATTCCTACAGTTCGCTATACAATACTTTCAACCATACGTAATAAAACAACGTTGGTGATATTATAATGCTTTCTGGGAATCTACATGCGCCTTCCCTAGCCCAAAAATAGATTAACAAATTTCAACTGCCTAGAGGTCTTGTCCATGCATATAAAGCCTATTCATGGAAGCTTTCCTACAACGTTATCTAGAATATATAATCCTGTTGACATAATTTTGCAAGATCCGAAGCATCCTTGATGAATCCAAATCCATTTTCCAAGGATTACCCTTCCACAGCATCCTGGGGCGACTGGTACCTGCGTTGGCGAGTTCCTGGTCCTTCGCTGGATCTACAGGCGTCCCGACAGGCGGCGCCCTTCCACTACATCCTGGTCCGCCGGTCTATGGCCATCTTCCGGTGACGTCCTTCGCACAGCATCCTAAGGTGACCGTTTCTGCAGAAGGGTCCTCCTTCGGTGGCGTGTCGGATATCGGTGAATCAGATTACACACGTAAAGGCCAAGATATTAATAGAAATAGAAAGGCAACAGAGAGGAGGGGATGTTAGGTGCTACTAGCCGGTTATTTACATAAATTTGCAGTTTTTCTGTTCGATTTATTTTATTTCATTTTTTTTTTTTTCGCCTTGTGTTTTACGTTTAACAAAGAAAAAAAAATAGGAGAGGGAGATGTCAGTAGCTTGAACTACCAACCATCTCTTATACACATAAGAGTAGATAAAGGAAACGACAACGGCAATCCTCAAGGATTTAGTTGAACCAATTGTCGTCCCACAGAAAAGAAATGTAAAGAAATCTATGTTAAATAAGAAATTGTAAATCATGTACGAATCACTCGTCACGACTGACAAAACTGCGAGAAAAAGAGATACATCATAGATCTTCACGCCTGCAACTACGACAGCAACAAACCCTGATAATTGGAAAGGTTTCAGTGTCTTTTGTTCCGCGCGGATGTGTGAGTGATGTGTGTGTGTGTGTGAGCGACAGTGAGCGTGAATGAGATTGAAAGTGAGACTGAGCTCACACAGAAAATGTATCACAAACACGAAGATTAACGTTCAATATAACAATATTGCGATAAATTAACAATGTTATTATTACAAAATTATTTCATCTACCACATTGAATTCAACATTTAATTATATGCGACGGAACGATAATGAACGGTGACATGAAAGATCAGAAATAAGTAGCCATGTCTAGCTATGCATGTCAGACTTCATCGACGGGGGGTCCCTATACCCAAGATACCGTACGAAATGAAGTGAACTGAACGATCCGGGAAAATCTATGAATAACCCGCTCCACTCTGCGTATCTGTGATGGGCGTTCGTGACATTCTCTACGGGTATCAAACTATCACGAATCAAACGATCGCTTGGGATTGTTTACCCAAAACATGCAAGCGACCTCTAGAGGATGAGAAGGGCGTGATTAAAAAGTGAATAACGATTCCAGCTTAAACTCTAGTTCTACATTAATGAACGGACGTAACTGCGGGTCACACCGACTCGAAAGTTGCCGATGGATATATATATATATATATATATATATATATATAGAGAGAGAGAGAGAGAGAGAGAAGAGAGAGAGAGAGAGAGAGAGATATGAAGGGGGAAAGGAAGGGAGAGTGAGCGGGAGAGATTGGAGTGAAAAAGAGGCATAACGAATAACTTTGGTTTTACCTGTATCTGCTATCGTAACGTCGGAGCGGAGATCTATTGGGCGATTTACGCAACCCCAGGTTATATCGGGCATCCCTGTGCACTATGATATGGGGAAGATGCTATACTCAAAATAATAAGATTATAAAAAAGTCGCGTTACAAGTTCCGCTCCGGTTATAGAACGTGTCACCATTGAGCAATGTAACAAAGCTACGCGTATTCCTGTGGTGTAAACAGTTACAAACAACCAATTAATGGGTGCCGGAAGTGAAAAAAGCGAGGTCTGGTCAAGACGGGAAACGTGCTGTGAGAATAGAAATAAATGATATGATATTCGTGATAAAGATAAAATCACGAATGCGTTAAATTCGTTGTAGCTGAAACAATATAAACCTCTAATAACGAGAGAAATTGATTAAATACTTGATTAATGAACGACATTCATGTTTCTTGACCACATACTGTGATCACACAGTAATGCGATCTCTCAGAAGAATAGTGTGAGAATGCTGCCATTTCCACTTAGCACTCTTACCCAACAAAACCAACGCGTGAGTGACTGCACATACGGCTTAACACATTAATGGGAGAAGAAGGGAGGGAAAAGAATGAAAAGACCTAAAACGAATCGTTCCGGAATTCCTACGGATTCACTGTGACATGATCTTATTTCCGAAAACGATGGAATATACCTTGCAATATGCAGACAAGACACGGGCCTTCTCGGATACAAAAAATAATATGCGACCAGAAATCTTTTTTTTTTTTTTTTCTGAGGGCACCAGCTCTGTATGTATGGCGTCAATAAAACACCAGGCAGGTACACCACACCTCTCCTCCTATTTCCCTTTGTTCGATGTTTTGTTTTAATAGAAATGAACGCCAAAATATGTCTAGTTTTATATCTCATGCAGTGTTATCATTGAACCAGAGAATATGATCGCGAGCAGGAGTGGCCGAATCACCGCAGGGTTGTTTGGGTGGATGCACGCAAGTGGTGTCAGGGAGGTGACGGATGTTGATTTACTTGCAGAAGATATGTAGAAATCCTTGTGGAGGCTTTCCTTCTAACGGTTTGGGCTTCGGTGTTTCCTGAAGCGGATCCCTCCTGCCTTATTCAGGACAACAGCCCCATCCATACCAGCCGCGTTGGCCAAGATTGGTTTCGTGAACGTCCCGACATCGCATATGCAAGCACATGCTGTGAGGAAGGCAGGCGTTGACAGCCGAGTTATTGGTGTCTATATCTCGAGGGAGTAGGAACACAACATATTAAACTTGAATACATTACCAGTACCTTATTTTCCATGTTTTGACTTTAATGAAATATGTCAATAGTCATTAGGTTTTTATGACGATTGACCCAACATAGAAAAACAACAACAGAACATGAGACAGACAGACAGATAGACAGAGAGACAGAGACTAGAAATAGAGAGAGAATGATAATGGAAAAGGATAACATGAAAGACAAAAAGAAAGAAGGTAAAGGAAATAAAGAGAGGAGGAGAGAGTACCAAGAAAACATACAATAATTATAATAAAAAACAACACCAGTTGCCAAACAGCATTTCATATCATACGTTTTTTTACTCAAAATTATCATCCAGTTAAACTTTCATTTTGTTTTATACAACACAAGATACAGATAAACGGAAAAAAAACTGACGTCACAGGGTTAAAAATACTTTTTTTTTATTTGGAAAAATACGATACCTCCTCCGATTGACGAAACATAGATTTTTTAAAAATATCTCTTTGTGCTCTGAAAAAAAACTTGAAATATTTTCGAAAGCCGATAATGTTTAAAGTGCTTGCAGAGACTTTCAGGAAATGAAGTGATGGAGAAAACGTTTACGAAAGGATAATTGCATCATGCAACGTTGCATTATATTAAAAATGAATATGTTGACGGATATGGGTAAAATGACGAGCATAACGATGGTGGCGATGATGATGATGATGATGGTGATGATGGTGATGATGATGATGATGATGATGATGATGATGATGATGATGATGATGATGATGATGATGATGATGATGATGATGATGATGATGATGATGATGATGATGGTGATGATGATGATGATGATGGTGATGGTGTTGATGATGATGATGATGATGATGATGGTGATGGTGATGGTGTTGATGATGATGGTGATTGTGATGATAATGATGATGATAATGATAATGATAATGATAATGATGAGATAATGATAATGATGACAAAGATGATAATGCTGATAACAAGAATAAAGATGATAATGATAATAATAACTATAACTGCAACAATATAACCATAATAATGATGATATAAATATGAAAATAAAAGTTAGACTTCAAAGGCAATCAATATTGCTACAGTTTGCATCCTCCTCATTTTTTAAATCAGTGCGTTGTTTGAAGTGATCCATCTACAAACAAAATACATTTGATGAAAAAAAAAAAAAAAATTATAAGGGTACAGATTTTTTTTTTTTTTTTTTCGTTTTTCTTGTTCTTGTTCTTATTTTTCTTCTAATTCTTCCTCTTCATCTTCTAATTCTTCTTCTTCTTTATTTTCCTTATTATTATTTTGTTTTTAATCTTTTCCTTCTCCTAATTCTTCTTCTACTTCTTCCAATTCTTCTTCTTTTTCATCTTCTTCTTCTTCCTCTTCTATTTTTTCTTCTTTTGATTTTTCTTCTTCTAATTCTTCTTCTTTTTCGTCTTCTCTTCGTCTTCTTCTTCTTCTTCTTCGTCTTCTCATTCTTCTTCTTCTTCTCATTCCTCTTCTTCTTCGCTTTCTCCTTCTTCTTCTTCGTCTTCTCATTCCCCTTCTTCTTCTTCATTCAAACAAATTCGCCAATTCGTATACAAGTAAAACACAGAAGCGTAAATCATTCGCGCATAACTACATAAATGCGACTTCTGAGAAAATGTATGAAAAAAAGGGCAAATGCGAAAAAAATACTGGTTAAAAATACTTTTTTCTTTCTTTTTTCTTTTTTTTTTTCTTTTTTTTTTCTTTTTTTAAATATCTCCTCCGGTTGACGAACACCAGTTTTTTTTTTTTCTTTTCTTTTTTCTAATCTCTGTGCATTGAAAAAAAAAAAGCTTGAAATATTTTCGAAAGCCGATAATGTTTAAAGTGCTTGCAGAGACTTTCAGGAAATGAAGTGATGGAGAAAACGTTCACGAAAGGATAATTGCATCATGCAACGTTGCAATATATTAAGAATGAATTTGTTGACGAATATAGGAAAGGATTGGTAATCGTTGTCCTGACTGCTTTATTTCCTCGTCAATAGCGTGTAGATACATAATATATAAATACATGCATGGATATACAAATATGAATATAAATAAATATTATATATAAATATATATAATACGTATATACATATATATATACATATACATATACAATATGCATATATGAATAATATATACATAAATAAATACATATATACATATATAAATGCATATATACATATATAAATGCATATATACATATATAAATGCATGTATATACATATGTAAATACATAGATACATATATAATTACATAGCTACATATATAAATACATAGATACATATATATATACATACATACATACAATACATACATAATACATACATACACACATACATACAAACATACATACATACATACATACATACATACATACAAACAATACATACATACCTACATACCTACATACATACATACATGCATACATGCATACATGTATACATACATACATACATACATACATACATATATGCATACACATACATGCGTACATACATACATACATACATACATACATACATACATACATACATACATACATACATACATAAGGCCTGTCTTGTAACATTTCCTAAACACCTAACACTTTGATACCTTCAGATACACGTTTGCCCTTTACGCTTACATAATTGGAACCAGGTGAGACATCTTTTCAGGGTGAATCAAAGTGAATGATTTCGCCTTGATACGGTTTGATACACTCCGGCAAGTCTATCGGAGCGTGATACCTTTTCAGATATCTTTCAAGTATCTCAGATAAGGATAGATATTTTCATCGCATCGTAAGTGTCTTGATAGTTAATTTTATTTGATTTAGTTATTTATCCATGTTTTTCTTATTAAATATGCATCAAATGTTTTTTTTTTTTTTTTTTTTTTTTTTTTTTTTTTTTTTTTTTTTTTTTTTTTTTTTTTTTTTTTTTTTTTTTTTTTTTTTTTTTTTTTTTTTTTTTTTTTTTTTTTTTTTTTTTTTTTTTTTTTTTTTTTTTTGCATTACATCAAATACATGTTTACCCTATTTAAGTAAAATTTGAAGTCGCTGGAACGACATGGCAAGGATTTCCAACGTGTCCGAGTCCTGTGACGTACTATTGACTTCGGTGAGAGAAGTATGATATAACCTTACGGGCTCAACGATATCAAAGAAAAGGTTATGTAACCTGATTTGTTTATATAATTCAATCAATAACTTCACGTGAAGAACAATATACGCAATCAAAAAGAAGATATTTTGAATACATCTGAGAAATACATATACACTTCCACGAAGAGTGATGTGAATAAACAATACAATACAAGTCAGGTACTTTTATTCGATTTTATTTGAAGCTTCGGTTGTAAATTTAATAACCTCCTTTTTTCAAAACTTTGTAGGACAATACAAACTTCGATGATATCGTGTTTTGTAGTGACCGTGATATAACTTGAAACAATGTATCAAAGTGAATGTGGGTTTAAGGATGTTACAAAATAGGCCTAATAATACATACATACGTACACTGTACATACATACATATATACATAAATGCATACATAAATACATACATACATACATACATACATACATACAAACAAACATACATACATACATAATACATAATACATAATACATAATACATAATACATAATACATACATGCATGCATACATACATACTTCTATACATACAAAATACATACATACATACATGAATACATAAATACATACATACATACATACATTCACATACATACACACACATACATACATACGTTCATCTTGCTGAACACGTGTGGCATGTTTGTAAACCACGCATAAACTGCTGGAATATGCCTCAAGGTAGCTAGTTCCTTTCCGCTCCAACTTTGATCCCGGCATTAACCTTGTACACACAGCTAGGTCAACTGATAGAGGATGGCTGGGCGCGAACCCGGAACCTTATGATTCCAATAACAGCTTTAAACTGTTTATAGAAATAAAAATAAACATTGTTAGTACAGCTTAGATATGACGCGGATCTTCGTGCTTTAATCATACCCGAAAACAATCATATTTTTTTTCTTTGCTCTAGATCTAGTACGAATGTAAAAGTGGATACTACATCACAGGTTTGTACGTTTGTATCAATAAGGTTTCAAATATAGATGAAAGATCAAACGGCAGAGTCGATTATCAGATTATCAGTTCATCTTTATTCTATAATTCATGTGTAAAATACCAAGCTTAGTATGGCCTTTATAACTAATAAAAACATGAGTGGTTTATAAAGTTGTCTTCCATATCTAAAAAACAAACAAAAAAAAACACACTTTAAAGAAACAATAGACAAAGGACCGATAGTTTATATGCCTTTAAGAATTCTAAAACATTTTTGCAAGTGTGTGGATGCCTGTTCGCGTAAACAAGTGAATCACTGGTTGATTTGTTTTTTATCAGTCATATATATATATGTTTGTGGCGCTAATTGTTGATCTGGTTCACCCTTTCTTTGCACACTGTTGAAATATATCCATTAATTATAGTTCTCAATGAAAACATACATGTGCAATATACTTCAGGGAACTCATTAGTATTCTAGAACTGAAGTACATAACATGCACTAATCTAAAACAAGCGCGAATAATAGGAAACTACACACCAGTGAATATATCTAAAAATATTACTCCGAAGCAAAGCACAAAAAGGTGTGATCTCCCGTTTAAAACGCGATGGAATATTCCGTCTCGCTTCCATTCCAGACTCTTTGATTGCGAGTCTCCGCAGGCTAAAAATTTCTTCATAAAAGCCTTCCTCTTGCTCGCCACTCTCTGCAACAAGATTTCCTGGAAAGAAATATAGACGAAAATGCAAGCAAATACGCGAGACCCAATATCTTTCCGTAAGTTTCTCAAAAGAAATAAAGACGAGAATGCAAGAAAATACCTAAGACTCAATATCTGTCCGTAAGTTTCTCATCTTATTCTTTATTGCTCAGGGATACCTATTTAAAAGCAAGCTATGTTTAGCTGCAAACCTTCTTTGGGGGGCTTTGCTTATCATTCTTCAGGATGCTTGAAATAAATTATTATTTACTTGACAATGCAGGGCAAGATAAGATATCAAAATAGTATCATTGCTCTCATAGAATGGGTGAATATATACACCATGGCTGCACCTAATTTAAGTTCTTCGCCGACGACTGTAAAGAATGCAGGTGGCATAGGTGATTTAGGTGACTTAGACTTGTATTCTGATAGATAAGTTGCATATCTATCTATCGGAATACAGGATATTAGCAAAAGGAAGAATAACATTATAAGAAAAGATACGCGTTTCGTCGCGTTGCTCTATCCCGGATTAACTTACAAGACAGGGATTGAAAATAAAATATTAAACACGACATATGGCTTCAGAATTTATAGTCTTAAGAAGATACATACGAGGAGATTGGACGTTGAATCAGAAGATGTCAGGTTTTAAGTTAATGGGTTTTGCAGAAGGGGGGCGGAGGTTAACAATTAAGAAACACAATCATGTTTTCAGTTCGTCAAAATGAAACGCATATGTGTATCTGGTGCATTTTATTTATGATTATTATTATCATTATATTTATTTATTTACTTACTCGTTTATGTACTTTTTCATTTGTTTACTTACTTATTATCATCACCATCATTATCATTATTAGACTTACATTAGATTAGATTAGCCTATTTTGTCAATTTAAGGTTCGCTACTTGAAAATACTTCCAGGTTAAGCAAATTTACCCACGTGTACAACGAAAGAAAATGTGATGAAGTAGAAATAGAGGCAACAAAAGTTTCGAATAATGTATTCTACCTTAAAGGTTACTCCGGCGGACTGAAGGCCTCCAGTGTCATTCTTAACTCCAGCGCCTGTGTGATTGTACGTAAGTAAATATTTCTCTTCTATAAGTTTCTTTATTGGCGACAAGACTTTATATTTCCTCTGTACTATGTAAGTACCTCCTGGAGGGTTTTCAAGGCCGGATGGAAGCGCTCAGATTGCCTGTTCCCAGCCGAGCAAAAGTCGAGTTCCTCCTTGACTACGAGCGACTCCCCCCCTCCTCTCCCCTCCCCCTCTCCACCCCCCCTCCCTCTCTCCTCCCCCTCCCCCTCCCCCTCTCCATCCCCTCCCCCTCTCCTTCCCCCTCCCCCTCTCCTTCCCCCTCCCCCTCTCCTTCCCCTTCCCCCTCTCCACCCCCCTCCCCCTCCCCACCCCCCTCCCCCTCTCCTCCCCCCTCCCCCTCTCCACCCCCCTCCCCCTCTCTACCGCCATCCCCCTCTCCATCCCCCACTGCGCCCTAAGCTACGGCCGGATGAAGCTAACACTCCAACGGGCGGAAGCAAGCACCTGGCTTCGAGAGGCGCCGCTGCATACAAAGAGATATCCTTGGCATGCAGGCACCCATGGAAACACAGATGGAGACAGACAGGGTGTATATATATGTAAAGAGTGTGTGTTAGAAAGTAAATATATATATATATATATATATATATATATATATATATATTATATATATATTATATATATGTATACATATTACACATATATATCACATATAAAATATATATATATATATATATATATATATATATATATATATATATATATTATATTATATATGTATATATATTAATTATCTCTCTCTGTCTCT
>NC_061836.1:30117815-30122815 GCF_019202785.1 Penaeus chinensis
TTTTTTTTTTTTTTTTTTTTTTTTTTTTTTTTTTTTTTTTTTTTTTTTTTTTTTTTTTTTTTTTTTTTTTTTTTTTTTTTTTTTTTTTTTTTTTTTTTTTTTTTTTTTTTTTTTTTTTTTTTTTTTTTTTTTTTTTTTTTTTTTTTTTTTTTTTTTTTTTTTTTTTTTTTTTTTTTTTTTTTTTTTTTTTTTTTTTTTTTTTTTTTTTTTTTTTTTTTTTTTTTTTTTTTTTTTTTTTTTTTTTTTTTTTTTTTTTTTTTTTTTTTTTTTTTTTTTTTTTTTTTTTTTTTTTTTTTTTTTTTTTTTTTTTTTTTTTTTTTTTTTTTTTTTTTTTTTTTTTTTTTTTTTTTTTTTTTTTTTTTTTTTTTTTTTTTTTTTTTTTTTTTTTTTTTTTTTTTTTTTTTTTTTTTTTTTTTTTTTTTTTTTTTTTTTTTTTTTTTTTTTTTTTTTTTTTTTTTTTTTTTTTTTTTTTTTTTTTTTTTTTTTTTTTTTTTTTTTTTTTTTTTTTTTTTTTTTTTTTTTTTTTTTTTTTTTTTTTTTTTTTTTTTTTTTTTTTTTTTTTTTTTTTTTTTTTTTTTTTTTTTTTTTTTTTTTTTTTTTTTTTTTTTTTTTTTTTTTTTTTTTTTTTTTTTTTTTTTTTTTTTTTTTTTTTTTTTTTTTTTTTTTTTTTTTTTTTTTTTTTTTTTTTTTTTTTTTTTTTTTTTTTTTTTTTTTTTTTTTTTTTTTTTTTTTTTTTTTTTTTTTTTTTTTTTTTTTTTTTTTTTTTTTTTTTTTTTTTTTTTTTTTTTTTTTTTTTTTTTTTTTTTTTTTTTTTTTTTTTTTTTTTTTTTTTTTTTTTTTTTTTTTTTTTTTTTTTTTTTTTTTTTTTTTTTTTTTTTTTTTTTTTTTTTTTTTTTTTTTTTTTTTTTTTTTTTTTTTTTTTTTTTTTTTTTTTTTTTTTTTTTTTTTTTTTTTTTTTTTTTTTTTTTTTTTTGTCATATATATATGTATGTATATTTGTGTATGTGTATGTGTGTATAAACATTTGGTGTGTGTGTCTGTGTGAGTGTGAGTGTGCGCGTGTTTGTAAACATATTTGGTGCGTGTGTTTTCGTGTGAGATTGATAATGTGCGTGTGTGTGTACACATTCGGTGCGTGGGGGTTTAGAAGCGCAGGTTGCCCCCCTATTTCTGGGCGGCGGGTCAGAGCCTGAGCCCAGAGCGCCTTCGGCTAAAGAGTTCGTTTTCTCGCAACGATAAAACTCGGATCTGTTTCCGGATTACCATTGGGTGATATGATTCCTGATTGAACGCTACGTCAGGACTTGTTTTAAATTTCTAATCGAAGCAACTAGAAGAGAAAAACATCTTTAGGCCATTTTCGAGTTGATATCTCATATAAATCTTACTAAACAAATCAAATGACCTAACGTGAATGAATGGATGTGTGTATTTTTTTCTTCTGGGGCATAGTGAGAGAGGAGCGAAATACATAAAGATACTTTATCCCCTGTAATATTTTCAGACACAATTATCTAGGAAACTGGCATGATACGTTACCTTCATTCAATATTTTTTTTAGAAGACTTCTCATAATCTAAGCTTTTATGCAGGATAAGCCAAATCCTATTCATGCTTAAAAATACGCAAAAAACGTGAAAATGCTGGTGTCCCATATTCAAATTTCCCAACGTGGATGAATGGATGTGATTATTTGCTTATTTTGCGTCATAGTGAGAGAGGAGGTAAACGCATATAAATACTTTATCCCCTGTAATATGCTAATGATGACGGACGCCTGTGATATAATATGATTTACCATGATTTCACAGTGGAACTCTTGATTTTTATAACATTTCCGATTATGAACCATATTCATATTGACAAATGTAGAAAAGGTATGAATAAGAATGAATATCTTCAGAATACAAGAGATGTATTTGATCGATTTCGATTATATCTTCGTTAGAAATACATGCATTTAAATCGAAACTGGTCAAATACATCTCTTGTATTGTGAAGTTATTTATTCTCATTCATACCTTTACTATATTTTCGATTATACTTAGACACGATTGTCTAGGAAACTGCCATGATGACGTTGTTGAACAGATACTCTACCTGCAGTTTTCTTAGAATTAATAATCTAGGCTTTTATGAAGAATAAAACGAATTCTATTGAAAATCTACTTTTCTATTACCTATTTATTCCCTGAAGGCTATCTTACCTCATCCTTCTTGCTCTTTTCCAAGTACCGAACAAAAATCAACACTGAATAATCTCTCGGAAACATTTTTTGAGATTTATTGATAATCTGTTTGGTAAAAAAAATATAGCTTTTCTCCTCCCCCCCTCCCCCGATCTAGTACTTTTACCCGTCTCCCCTTCCCTTCCCCCCTTACCTCCCCCGAAGTAGAAAGAACATTAGGAATCTCTGTTATATTGTTTTTTAGTTACAGTAGTAGTTCAGAATGTATCCTTGTGCACACAAAAAACATCACTTCAATGAAGGTAAAATCCAGGGAAATTACACTTCATATTTCACTACCTTGTCTAGACGGAGTTGTCAGGTATACTCGTTGTAACGGAATTCTTAATGTCGCGGGGCTCTGGAGTAGTTTTCTGTGACTCTTCGGACACTAAATCCTTTCAAAGAAGGTGGCGATGAGTGAAAGGTGAGTCGCATTAAGCGTAACTTAGGCAATAGAGTGGAATTTCAACATTCACTTTGTATGGATACCATCTCATGTTGGCATAAGCAAGCACGCCCACGTAGACAAATTGGCGAAGGAAGCCTGCAGCAAAGATACTGTGAACATAGATCTTCGGATGCCTCTTGCTAGGGTTGCACATACATTGAGAAATTCTCACAAGGAAGAACTAGTAGATCTGACGAACACTCAAAGGCCTGAAAACTGTACCATAAGGCACTACGATCAGTATAGAGATAGCAAGCCTTTCTATGGGTGGCGCCGAAGTCAAACCAGACAATGTGACGTGGTTATTGACAGAATACATTTAGGTTAGAGAATGTACTGGCAACTACACGGTGCAGATGAATCTAATTGTAGATTGTGTACCGAAGAAAACAAGCGAACGCTTGAGCACTATACCTCAGAATGTCATGTGATTCAGCCTTTCAGATCAGTTAACAAGAACTATAGAGAACTATGTGAATATTTAATTTCATCTGATACATTGGAAGATATACTCGTACTATATCGTAAATTTACTATGTAAAACTGCCGTAAACAAATAAGTGTTATGTTAACACAGAGGCAAAAGCATATCAACGTAATATTTTTGGCATGATGTATGATTTATATTTTCATTTTACCATACACAATTACAGTAGTCACAGACTGCTGTACTATGCCAAATATATGTAAAACTGTAATCACGATTGCCCACGCCTGAGCAGATGGCCAGGAGGGTAAATAAACTTACTTTAGTCTAGTCCAATGTTTTACGGTGGTCAGTAAGTTCATTTGTTTCTGTGGGAAAAGTGTAATATGTGTACACAACATGCAGCGTAGATAATATCACCAAGAGCATCTCGTGATCACACTCTGTATAGAGAGAGTGAGAATAAAAAAAAAATTTCCGTCATCAGTGGAAGGATTTACCCCTCCCTCCCCTCCCTTTCTATGTATCAACAGAGCAAAAGCGTAGAATTGACATATAGATATAATGTTAATAGTGACAAACAAAGCAACCATTTATAGATCATCACGAAATTATTAGGTATTCTGTGCGTGACAAAATACGAATAGTATAATGAACATAATGCTAAACACAAGAAGAAAGCAGCGTTAGGAAGTGTCAGCCAGACGTCCCTGATTTGGGAGTACGAACGTTACCAGGAAAATATTTTTACCAGTTATGTAAAACCAGTTATGTAAAACGAGTCATTTTATCTGTGTCTTATCTTGCTATCACTCTAGTATTGATATGCATGAATTCTTCATCTTTACTGTTATGATATTATAATCTTCATAATGCGTGCGTCTATCTCCATTAATAACGATAACTAAAAAATAAATCGTCTGTGATTTAGAATATCTGATACATACGATATAGAGCAGCGTAAATCTTGAATAGTGCCTCCTATCTCATTTTTTCTTTGTTTATTATTATCATCATTATTTTGAAGTTCAGTATGTAAAAAAAAGGTTGCCAATCCTTCATTCTTCTGTTTACCATTTCATGGAATAGAAAATTTCCGTAAACAAAAAATGAAATGAGACTTTTCATTCAGTGAAACAAGCAAAGATATTTTTTTAACAGTACATACTATTCTTACAAAATAATTGCACTAATGACAAGCTTTTCAGTAAGTAGATTAGTGCATCAATACACATATGAGAGCATCAGAACGGGTTCTTCTGGGTTTCTGAAAATGCATCTTTTAATAGCAATAATAATTAAAATAATGAGAATAATAGTACTCATAGCAATAAGGATAACTATGGTAATAGTAATGATGATTGAAATAATAGTTATAATGAAAAACTAATGCAAATAAAGATAATAGTAATAGTAATAATAATAATAATAATGATAATATTAATAATAATAATAAATCATGTCTTGGAATGTTTAAAGTGTCACCTACTCTCTTTAATTTCCTTAGAACAACTATGACGTTATAGGAAACCAATCTTTTTCTTTCTCACTCGAATAGTATCTTATCTTCAAATGGTATGCGAATCAAATGTGGGATTTTTCAGGGTGACTCTCTTTCCCCTCTGCTATTTTGTATGGCACTGATACCTCTTTCCCAACTTCTAAATGAAACAGGTTATGGATATAAAATCAATGACAGGAAAATAAATCATCTCTTTTAATATGGACTATCTGAAACTATTTGCTTGTAATGAAGGGTTATTGAAAACTGTGAAAGCATTTAGTGATGATATTGGCAATATTATTATTATCATCATTGTCTATTATTGTCATCATTTTCATTGCTATTATCCTTATCATCATTAGTATTATTTTATCATTGTTATTATTACTA
>NC_061836.1:30145315-30150315 GCF_019202785.1 Penaeus chinensis
CCGCCTACCCCCCCCCCCCCCCCCCCCACCCGCTGTTGTGCGTGGATCTTGATTTAAAATTATTATAGATAATACTTTGTTCTTACTTTTGCCCTTCCTTCTTTTCTATTTCTTTTCTGTCTCTCTTTCGCCTCGTTATCACTTGTTTTCTCTATTATCTTTTCTTTTCTTTCTCTTCTGTATTTTGCTCTTTGTCGTTTATTTTTCTCTGCCTCTGTCAATTTTCTGTCTTTCTTTATTTCTATGCATATTTTTCTTTTTCCCTATCTGCTTTTTTTTTTTTTTTTTTTTTTTTTTACTTAAATTTATTATTTTCTTTCTTATTTTTCTTTTTGCTTCTTTTTTTTCAATTGCTCGTGTTCTATTTGCATTTTTTTTTTAAATTACTCCCTTCATTTTTCCTTCGCTATCTATATTTCCTTTTTCTTACGTATTTGCCGTTTGTTATGCTTCTTAATCTTATCCTTCCTTTCTCCCCTACTTCGTTGTTTCTTCTTACACATTGTTATTCCCTCTTTCAAAATAAATATTGAAAAGGTGTTCCCTTCTTGTTCTCTTCCTCCATTTGTGTTCATCCATTTTTATCGTGACTTCCTAAGTCTCCTCCTACGATCTCCTCTCTCCCCTTCCCTCTCTCTCTCTCTCTCTCTGTCTCTCTCTCTCTCTCTTTCTCATATCTTTATTGTTTCTTCCCCTCTTCCCTCTCGACTAACAGTAACCCCATGATGGCTTTTCGTCATATCTTCCACTTCTTAATAACAATGACTCATTATTTGCTTAATGGAAGAGGCATTATAACAGCACTTTAATTATCTACCTTCCCTTGTATGGACTTGAATCTCTAAAGCTCTTCGTAAAACCCAGAGTGAATGGTAATAACCACACGACCCACATTATTACGTTATAGCAAGGGTCCCTGAGTATTTAAAGTTGATTGATACCCTCCTGTTTTCTGGATATTTATGAGAATGTTGTTATAATATCATTGTTTGGGGGAATTAAGAAATAATACAATTAGTTTGTGAAAAACTTTATCTTTATTTCAAGATAAGACAAAATAAATAGTTGCAATTATTTACAAATTATGTTGTACAAAAAACATCCAAGATTCAATAGCTAACATCCAACATGCAACAATTAAGAATATTTTACCTAACATAGATATTACAGTACAATAACGCGACACATAATTTAATTACGGATATCTGAATACTTGATTGAGTTTTAATGTTCAACAATAAAATTTGTTTGATAATAATCATATTGCTCATTACATCAAACATATGACATACTTAGGAAACTCTACAAAAAAAGACTAAAATCAACTCTATAGTAACTATCGTTTCCCTAAAACGATACAGAAATGCATTATTCCAATTTATACACGAACTATAGTACACAAAATACTGTATTTGATTTTTTTTAACCAGTTCCACAGGGTGCTCAAGGGGATAGTCTGTATAACTCTGGGGTAGAACTAATTCCTATGGATTTATTAGGATTACTGTTGGACAACCATATTGCTCTTCTGGTTGGTTTCACTATATATATATATATATATATATATATATATATATATATGTATATATATATGTATACATAAATATATAAATGTATATGTATAAATGTGTGTGTGTGTGTGTGTGTGTGTGTGTGTACATATATACATATTGCTCTTCTGGTTGGTTTCACTATATATATATATATATATAGATATATATATGTATGTATACATAAATATGTAATGCATATGTATAAATGTGTGTGTGTGTGTGTGTGTCTGTGTGTGTGTGTGTGTGTGTGTGTGTGTACATATATACCTAATGAAAATGATAATGATAGTAATAATAATGATAATGATAATGATAATGATGATGATGATGGTGATGAAGTTGATGATGATGATGACGATAATAATAATAATAATAATAATAATAATAATAATAATAATAATAATGATAATAATAATAATGATAACAATAATGATAATACCAATAATAATAATGATATTAATAATAATGGTAACAATGATAATGATAATATTAATGTCAATGTCAATGTGATGATGATGATAGTGATCATGATGATAATGATAAACTAATTATATTAATTACATTAATTGTTATGACAATAATGATTGTAGTAATAATTAACCAAAAATAATAACAATAAAACTAATTACAAAAATAATTAAAATCATAAAATTATTAATGATAAGGATAACAGCCATGAAGTACACAATGAATTAACGAAATAACGAACATGTTCATGATAGTGATAATAAGAATGTTAACGAGAAGCTCACACCCACACGTCCATACACAACATACTCAGTCCAACAAATATTGCGTCAAGGCCCATCAGCTATGTCGCTAACTGCGTGGGAGGGCGAGGTCGTGATTTGCGAGGTGATAGGGAAACTCGCCATTCAAACTCGTACACAGGGGGAATTATCGATGAGTTTTCCAGGGAGACGTGTATTAATAGATAGACGTCTGGCTGTGTAATATGTGTGGGCTTGATGTATGATAGTTTTTTTCTTTTTATAATATAGGAAATGTAGGTTTTGTAAATAGATTGCATAGATCATGATTTTTTCTCTTTTTTCTTCGTAGAAAGGGAAAACAGAGGATATGGATGATATTGAAGCTTGGGAGATCTAAGAAAGTGAAATGCTAAGATAAGACTTAAAGAAGAAGAAAATAAAACAATGACGTGAAACTGGGTTAATCTGGCTTCAGGTTTATTGCAGTGTGCAAACAAGAGGTGTTGGTATATGGGTTGTTATGTTGTTGTTATTATTACTATTATTACTATTTTTTTATATTATGATCATTGTTATTATTATTATTATTATTATTATGATCATTGTTATTATTGTTGTTATTAATATTATTATTATGATGATAATTGTTATTATTGTTGCTATTATTATTATTATTATTATTATTATTATTATTATTATTATTATTATTATTATCATTATTATCATTATCATCATCATTGTTGTTGTTATTATTATCATTATTTTTATTTTTAATATTATTATTATTATTACTATTATTTTTATTATTATTATTATTATTATTATTATTATTATCATTATTGTTATTATTATTATTATTGTTATTATAATCATCATCATTATCATTATTATCATTATTATTACTATCATTATTATTACTATCATTATTATTATTATAATATTTATAATAATCATTATCATTATTATTATTGTTATTATTATCAATAATATTATTATCATTATTATTATCATTAATATTATTATTATTACTATCATTATTATTATTATTATATTTATAATTATTATTATCATTATTATTATTATTATTATTATTATTATGATTATTATTATCATTAATATTATTATTATCATGATAATTATTATTATTAACACTATTATTATTATCATTAATATTATTATTATTATTATCATTATTATTATGATAATTATTATTATTTACACTATTATTATGATTATTATTATTATTAACACTATTATTATGATCACTATTATCATTTTTGTATATTATTATCATCATTATTGTTATTATCACTAACATTATCATTATTTTCATTATCATTAACATTATCATTATTTTCATTATTATTAACATTATTATTTTTTATTATTAACATTATCATTATTTTCATTATAATTAACATTATCATTATTTTTATTATTATTAACATTATCATTGTTTTCATTATTACTCCTGAGGTGGAATCCACGGCATTTTCAACAATGAATGACTACTGAAACTTTTCCTTTTATTAAATGAATGTGTTCAGCGACTTGGAATGCGGGTGGCAGCTGCGGCGAGTTAGTTAGCAGAGTACATTCAAATTTCTTTTAGATGTGCCAGTGCTTTATATGATGTAGGTGACATTGATAGTGCTCACCTAAGTTTTTTAGACATTTCAACACGTTTGATGAATGACCCTCACTTCCCAGCTGGTTCCTAATCATGATCTAAGCGACAATATACTCGGCAATATCACTTCGTCATCTCAGCCAGCACCCGCTATGACTACGTAATTATGTTCGACGGCGCAGCGTGTAATCACTTTCAGCAAGAATTCCTCACTATAGCCTGTACCACTCTGACAGTAAATTGAGACAGTAACTTCTGAATTTCGATTAAAGTCGAGACTCAAGCAGTTAGGATTCTTGAGTGCGTAGTCGAGTTTCTCTCTCTCTCGTCGTTAAAAAAAAAAAAAAAAAAAAAAAAAAAAAAAAAAAAACGCGGTGAATCTTGCAATGTACTTCACACAAATACACGTTTACCA
Organism: Penaeus chinensis; assembly: GCF_019202785.1. Classification (NCBI taxonomy): domain Eukaryota; kingdom Metazoa; phylum Arthropoda; class Malacostraca; order Decapoda; family Penaeidae; genus Penaeus; species Penaeus chinensis. The sequence goes on from NC_061836.1 coordinate 30,149,627, forward strand.
TTTGAGAGGGGGAAATGAGTATTATTTACGTATTATTAGGAAGCCCTCAGGCAACAAAGGCCTCGTTAGTGATCGAACACAGGGCTATTATTACCTCGTGACATCATGGTAATATCCTCAAGTGGATGTCCAAAGCGCCTGTGTGTGTGTGTCCTTAATATCACCTTCATGGTCACACTCACTGAATAAATCGAAAGGGGTTGTCATATGCTTGTAATTTCACACATGATAGCATATCTTAATTAGGTGATAACATGTTTCCTTATTTATGAAGAGGAATGAAAGGTATCTGAGCATCAGTAATAACAGTCTACCGATACGTGTTAATACACCTTTTAAAGTGCATAAAGTTAATTACTGAAATGGTGAGATAGTGCTGTGATTTTATCACTGTTTTTTATCATCATTATTATAGTCATCATCATAGTCATCATCATTATCATAAGAGAGAAAACATGCTACAACGACTACCACTATTGACGTAATTATACATTATTACTTTAATTCTTGTCTCATTATAATTGCATCAATCCTTATTATGATGACGATTATTATTATCATAATGATAATGATAATTATTATCATTGTTATTATTATTATTATTATTATTATTATTATTAGTATTATCATTGACATCCGCATCATTATTATTAACATTATTAATATTAACATTATTACTATTATCATAA
>NC_061836.1:30165315-30170315 GCF_019202785.1 Penaeus chinensis
GCATGCAGATTTAGGGCGAGATGAACCGTATTATAGTTGAAGAATAAAATAATAGCATGCAGGATTTAAGAAGCTCTGTGACTTGTCCAGTCCACGTCAAGGTCCTGTGCTTCTATTAGCCACGTCCCCTTCACCCGTGACCTACGACCTGGGTCCTGACCTCGACGTTCACCCTTCAACGAGTGGTACTCCAACCCAGACGAGCCTTCTCTGCCTCCGAGGAACCACCGGCCAGGTTCCTCCTTCGGACCTCTCATTCTCCTCAAAACACAGGGCATATTCAGCCTCCATCTTCATGCAGCAATCATTTCTTCAACAAACAAATGAAACAGAAAGTGCATTTTCCTGTTCACTTCGTCTGAGGACTTAAGGATTTTTAAGGCTTTAAGGCGAAATCCCTTACAGAAGCACCGGTAATTTTAGGAACCCCTTTCTTGCATATGATTGTAAAAGTAACGATAAATCTATGAGTATTCCATACACTTTGATGCATATTATTAATTCACGTATAGAAATTTTGAGATATTCGTATAAAACTACTACAGATTAACGGAACGTCGTAATGTTATTCTGGCTGTCAGTGCTAGTAGATATTCCAAATGTCACTGGTAATTGCAGTTGAAGTGTGTCATTATCAGCGTGCATCGGATTTGTGAGCTTCATTAACTTTTATTGGTCCCTTGGGTGTAATTTCAGTCACAATAAAATGTTAGCTCGCCATTTTTTTATGAATAACCTTTTTCTCATTAAATCGTATTTGATAATGTAATCTTTCAATTCATAAGTTTACCTGTAATTATTATGCCTTTCTAGTGGAGAATTTTGAAATTCAAACTATATATGATATATATATTTGTGTGTGTATAACCACACACACATACACACACACACACACACACACACACACACACACACACACACACACACACATATATATATATATATATATATATATATATATATATGCGTGTGTGTGTGTGTGTGTGTGTGTGTGTGTGTGTGTGTGTGTGTATGTATATATACACATATATACATTTATACATACCTATTTACATATCTTTGTGTGTGTGCATATAAATAAATATACATATATATATATATATATATATATATATATGTGTGTGTGTGTGTGTGTGTGTGTGTGTGTGTGTGTGCGCGCGCGTGTGTGTCTGTGTATATATATACATATATACATACATATTTACGTATAGGTACATGTGTGTGTGTGCGTATATGTATATATATATATATATATATATATATATATATATATATATATATATATAGAGAGAGAGAGAGAGAGAGAGAGAGAGAGAGAGAGAGAGAGAGAGAGCACTGGACTCCGACCCTCGTGGTCCCGAGTTCAATTCCCCGTCGCGGCGGTCGTAAAAATGCCTGCGTTCTGACTGCTGGCTCGCCACCGAGAAAACGACATATCACTTTGAGAAGTCAAACGCAGGTGTCGTAGGGGAAGTCACCGCCGTGGCGCAAGTGTTAGCGCGCCGAACCGCGGTTGATTAGGAAGGGCATCCAATCAGGCAAGGGAGACGCTGCCATATAACCTCTCAATAGTGAATTGAATGAGGCCTACGTCCTGCATTGGAATGAATGGATGTGGAAAAAAGAATCATCATCTATATCATTATTATCTTTATTATTACTATGATCATTGTTACTATTATCATCATTAATATTATCAGTATTATACTTACTGTTCCTGTTATTATTACTATTATCATTGCTACTAGTATTATTATTATGGTTACAGTATGTTATTATTGTTAATATCATCATAATTATCATTATCATTATCCTCATCAATCATCATTATCATAGTTATTATTATGATCATTATTAGCTTTGTCTTTATCATTAATACTATTATTATTATGATGATAATAATGATTTTCCTTATCATTATTATGATGATGCTGATGAAAATGATGATAATGATGGTGATAATGATGATGATGATGATGATAATGATGATGATAATGATAATGATAATGATAATAATAATGATGATGATAATGATAAAGATAATGATAATGATAATGATAATGATAATGATAATGATAATGATAATGATAATGATAATGATAATGATAATGATGATGAGGATGATGGTTATGATGGTGGTGATGATGATGGTGATGGTGATGATGATGATGATGGTGATGGTGATGATGATGGTGCTAATATTTTCTCAATTCTATTAGGAACTTTTTCGTGCAAAATTATCACCTTCGCTCTCCTGCCGCTTTCTGCCAAAGACTGAAACCGTCAGTATGTAAGTATGACTCATATATACCGTAATTATCGACAGACGTGAGTGGCGCGTGTGTAAACCAGACCTCAGGACGACAGTTAATATCTTGTTACTAGGCAAACAACTCATTACCAGAGGGTAGAGGAACTTTTGGAATCAACTGCATCGTGGTTTTGATAATGAGCCACGGCGGTGAATCTTCCAATCAACCAATAACTTCCCTTGGTGAAGTTAAAGTTAGTGACTACCCCCCCCCCCCCTCCCCGAAAAATAGAATTAATCCATCATGAGTTGCTTGCTTTCAGTGAGTTTGTTTACGTAATGTGTTTACTTCCTCTGTGGTCGGGCGAGTTCCCTTCTGACGAACTACTCCCCGTGAATGTTTGCTAAATCAGAAAACGAAAATCTATATACGATATTGGCGACTTTTTGTTGAATGAAAATAGACAATGAATTCGACTTTTTAGAAAGAAAACAAAATTGTATTTAATACAGTGTATCTCTCATACATGATTTTAATATAAAAGGAATCTTGTATAGCAATATAAATGTATATTCTTTAGAAGTACTATCCCTTACGTGTTATGTACAAACGGTAGTCCCTACAACAGGACCTGCCCATAGGTTCTCATCACTTAACTTTGTCATTAAATCTAGTTTTTTTTTTTTGTTAAGTTCATGGGATTTATATATACAAACAAATCTAAGAAAAGCTGAATAGGTTAAGACTAACGGTGCAAGATCCTTGAGAGAGAGAGAGAGAGAGAGAGAGAGAGAGAGAGAGAGAGAGAGAGAGAGAGAGAGAGAGAGAGAGAGAAAACAGTAATTTTAGTAATATAAAAACCTTATGCGTATTAAGAGTCTGAAAAAAAATATAGTGTATTAATATAGGTTATTTTCAGTATCTTTGAATTAATCACTTTATTTCGTAACTTACAAATTATCTCGATATAAACCGGGGGAAATCATTGCCCGGTAAATATTGAGAGAAAATGTGTAATTGCAAAACTCACGTGTAATGTCATAAGGAGTTAAACGCACTTTTTTTTTTTTTTTTTTTTTTTTTATAACGAAATCTTCCATACAATTTCGTAGCTAAAGTCCTTGTAAAGAAAAGTTTGGAATATGCTTCATAGAAATTTGAATTTCTATGAGGCGAGCGTGGAAAGCTTTTTTTTTTTTTAAATACAATAAAGTTTTAAACCAAAGCTCTAAGCAAGAAGGTCCTCTGTAGATGTTTTCCCTCGTGAACGCGTGCAATGAAAACTGCATGGAATCTCTCTCTGTAGATAGAATATTGACAATTATGATCCTTTTCTCCATTATATCCTTAGAAACCTAGTTAGTTTACACAAGCATGAACACACACACACATACACATAAACACACACACACACACACACACGCATACACACACAAATTTGTATGTGTGTGTATGTGTATATATAACTCTATATATATATATACATATATTTATATATATATGTATATATATATATATATATGTATATATATATGTATATATATATATATATATATATATGCGTGTGTTTGTTGTGCGTGTGCGTGTGCGTGTGCGTGGTTCCGCCTCGACGCGACAGGCTGGCGCGTCGAGGGGGCTTTTCCGCGAGCCTATCTCCTCAGCTATGAAGTGTTTCTTTAAGTTCTGAGAAATAATTACATGAAATTCAGTTCAACACATTTACTTCGTTTAGAGCTATTCAAATAAATTCGCTGCTTCCAGGGAGAGGTAATTTAGACAGGAGGATATGCCTCCAGACACGGAAATACGAAACAAGAAAAAAAAAAGAAAAATCATATCATTGTTATTATATTAATGTCCGGCATTTCAATATGTGTATATATATATATACATACAGATATATATCTGTATATGCATATAGATACATATATAGATATATAGACATACATGTATACACACACACACACACACACACACACACACACACACACACACACACACACACACACACACATATATATGTGTGTGTGTGTGTGTGTGTGTGTGTGTGTTTGTGTGTAGGAAATAAATAAAAGAAAAGAAAGAAAGAAAGGAAAAAGAAAAAGGGAAGAAAGAAAAAAAAAAGAAAAAGAAAAGAAAGATAGAAAGAAAGAAAGATAGAAAGAAGAAATGAAGAAAGAAAGAAAAAAAAAATAATGAAAGAAAAACTAACAGAAGAAAGAAAAAAAATGAAAAGAACTAAAGACAGAAAGAAAGAATACAAAAGGAAAGAAAAGAGAAAGAAAATAAATTGAATAAAGAAAGGAGACAAAGAAAACCAGTGAGGAAATAAAGAAAACAATTCCAAAAACTGCAATATTCACACAATAGCCTCTTTACGAAACAGGGAATAAAAGAGAGAAGCAAGGAATAGAGAGAGGGGGAGGGGGAGGGAGAGGAAAAGGAGGTAGGGGGATGGAGGGGGAGGGAGAGGGAGAGGGGGGGGAGGGGGAGAGGGGGGGATGGAGAGGGAGAGGGGGAAGGTGATGGAGGAGGAGGGAGAGGGAGAGGGGGGAAGTTGAGGGAGAGGGAGAGGGGGGGAGGGGGATGGAGGGGGAGGGAGAGGTAAAGAAGGTTTGGGGGATTGAGGGGGAGGGGGAGGGAGAGGGAGAGGGGGGAGGGGGAGGGAGAGGGAGAGGGAAAGGGGGAGGGAGAGGGAGAGGGGGAAGAGGATGGAAGGGGAGGGAGAGGAAAATGAGGTAGGGGGAT
>NC_061836.1:30182815-30187815 GCF_019202785.1 Penaeus chinensis
CAGTTAACACACTGCGGGACATGTCCAGAAGTTTACAATTACAAAGGCGAATTTTATATTGACTAGCCTAGAGATGACCTATCTTTTAAGTCATCAAAGTTTACTGTTAACCCTTTCCTAGAGGACGAGGATGTCGTTTGAATATCTTATTCATTACTGAGGTTTTCACATTAGTGTTAACAGCGGTGTCTTTGCTCTACACAAGGAACCAAAAACACACATAACCAGACACATATAAGCCTCCTGAAGGGTAAGAGGACGGTCCCCTCCTTCATTTTTTCAGCCTTAAGCCGCCATCCGCCGTTGGGGTGAGTGATAGTCACGGCTTCCCCTCGCTAGAATACCTTTCAGATGCTTTTACTGCTTCCATGAGCAAGGGCAGCTGTAATCCCTTTCAAGGAATGTGACAAGAAGGGAAAGTAATTGCGTTGAGACCGTCAGGGCGTTTAATGTTGGAAAATTTATCCTGTTTTTCATTTTCTTCATTTTTGGGATATAATGCGTATTGGCATTATACCCTATGTACTTCAATAAGCACAGTTTCTTTTGCGAAAACAAAATGGTAATTATAAGAAAGTGGAGATAAACGCCGTTTTCAATAAAATAGAATTTTAGATTTACAAATAGAGTTCTAAATATACAAAATATAAACCTAATTGTTCACAGCAGTTAATTACAAATAGAGTCGGCAGATATTCCAAATTCCAGGTGAGTTGCCAGATGCTCTTTCCTAAGATTGCAGTAGAATGCGCATGTATCCATGTGGGGGCCTACGTTCGGACACAGGCGTATTCAAAAGTTTGTTCATGTGCACATTTACGCACGTGTGTGTGTGTGTGTGTGTGTGTGTGTGTGTGTGTGTGTGTGTGTGTGTGTGTGTGTGTGTGTGTGTTATTCATGAATGCATTTTAAAGAAGCCATGTAATTGCGTGTGCATTCATGTGCGAAATTTGAAAGCAAGCCCTTTGTGGTAATTACCCCCAGGATCTTAATGCCTACACGAGATATGTAGAAGACCAGACGACGCCACCCAACTCGCCTCAATACCTGAATGCATAAAATCCATCAGCAACACAAGTACTCAACCGGTGAAGTTTAAAGCAAGACCATCCAACACCAGCCATCTGGTTTAAGACTGGTAAACATTCCTCTTCTACCTTGAGACGGGTTGTTATAATGGGGTCATTGATGTCTAGCACTTATATGTTTTAGCTATTAGCCATTCATCCTTTTATTTATCTGTAGTTACACATTGTCGCGTGTTCTAACACTTGCATGCAAAGATTAAAAGTCAGGAAGCATGATTGAATTATGTCTATCGCATTCTCTGTAATGTAATTTTAGGCAAATTTTTAATCCTTTGTCAATATTCTCTGAAATATAAGATCACTAATATATGTGGTCATTAACATAATTTAGATGTCAGTATTACCAATACCAAATTACTCTGTAAACCATAACATATGTATTTGCTTTGGGTGAGTAAACCGTGAAATTTTGTTATCTTTCTTAGTTATTAACCCTGCCGTGGGACATAGCGTTTGTCAAAATATTTTTCTACTGCCCTATACACTTTTATACTGTGGTTTAAGTGTTTATTTTGTTCCATAAATCTTTAGCTTAAGGTGCTTACTTTGTCTTCCAACTATTCAATCCTGGATTTTTGTATCATGGTACTGAATTACAGAATTGCCGCTGTCATATTTACGAGCCTGTTTAATGTCTGATTACTTTATTTCATTAATCATTTAAAAAAATATATTTCCGGAAGATTCGCGTAGGCTAACCATGCTGTGTTAGGTGCTTTACAAGTAAATACCTCATTGATGAATCGTGTCATTACTATTATTAATGAGTTTGGTATAAAAAGTTTTATTTTCTTGATTAATTGCTCCCAGCTTGTATGACTCATTTGCGTGTGTGTGTGTGTGTGTGTGTGTGTGTGTGTGCGTGCGTGTGTGCGTGCGTGTGTGTGTGTGTGCGTGCGTGCGTGCGTGGTTGTGTGCGTGCGTGCGTGCGCGCGCGTGTGTGTGTATGTGTGTGTGTTAGTGCGTGCGTGCGTGTGTGTGTGCGTGCGTGCGTGTGTGTGTGTGTGTGTGTGTGTGTGTGTGTGTGTGCGCGCGCGTACGTGTGTGTGGGTGTAGATATATATACATAACACAAATAAATATAAACTCATATACACAGAAGTAAGACCACTTTCCACGAACGTTTCATATTAATTTTGTCTTTGTAAAGTATGGAAATCCTTGTTCTACCTTTCCGTGAATCCCACTTTGTATAATCCCATTGTCGGTCTATTTCGCGGTCTCTGCCTCTGTTATGTACAAGAAAATAAGTCATTTTGTGTGTTACTTACCTATTGTATATTATTCCATTTACTAGATTTCGTATTACCAAAAAAAAAAAAAAAAAAAAAAAAAAAAAAAGTTCCATATTAGCGAAGAAATAAAAATCAAATTTTTCCCTTTTGATGTTACTCTCTTGTATCAATTAGCCAATTATTATTATCATTATTATTTCTTTCTTTTCATTTCTTTAATACAGTTATTATTTTCGGAATTCTCCGGAAAAGAATGAGATCCAATATTTTATGCCAAAGATTATCTTAATGTAGGGAAAAGATTATTGCAAATCCTTGAAATGATAAATAAACTGCATTACTGTTACGTTTCCTTGTTGAAATAGGTTATGATAATCTCGTTAATTTTCGTGGAAGAAAATAGTGTTTTATGATAAATACAGGTTTCTGGTAATAGCTAATTAGTGGATATGTTATTATTAATATTATTGTTATTATTGTTACTATTATTGTATCATTTTAATTGTATTTACCTCATAAACAGTAATGGAAACAAGGACGTAGAATAATAATAATAATAATAATAATAATAATAATAATAATAATAATGATAATAATAATAATAATGTTTTATTATAAAGTTTTTTTTTTCTGGAGCAAACCTGTAGGCAAGAGGGCTAGATTTTTTCTTGATTTTAATGATGCATTTCTGAAAAAAAAAAAATATATATATATATATATATATGTGTGTGTGTGTGTGTGTGTATATCTTTTTTTTTCAGAAATGTATCATTAAAACCAAGAAAAAATCTAGCCCTCTTGCCTACAGGTTTGCTCCAAAAAGCAACAACTTTATAATAAAATATTATTATTATTATTATTATTATTATTATTATTATTATTATTATCATTATTATTATTATTATTATTATCATTATCATCATCATCATTATCATTATCGTTATCGTTATCATTACCATTATCATTATCACTATTATTACCATTATCAATATCATTATCATGGTCGTTAACAATATCATTATTATTATCATTACCATTATCGTTATGATTATCATTATCATTATTGTTATTATTATTATTATCATCATCATAGTTATCCTTACCATTACCATTACCATCATTATCGTTTATCATTATCGTTATCATTATCATTATCATTATCATTATCATTATCATCAGTAATAGTTCATCATGTAAAATAGAATAAAATGAAACTTGTCTCTCTTGTCAACAGATGGCGTTGAAATGATAAGATGCTTCCGTTTTCTTTTCTTTCTATTGCAATTTCTTGTCTATAAAATCAATCTTTCTTCATATTCATTAACACGAATTTCTATTATAATGAAATCAAACACACACACACACACACACACACACACACACACAGCCACTTATGTATTGAAAGACCAACTCATATCCATCCAAATATAATGAAGCTTCATTATAGGTAGATAATTACTCGTAAGCCTCACTAAACACGTTCAGAAACATTGCCAGAGGCGGCTCTGTGGTACCGATATTGGCAGAGACCAGGTAACTAAAGAGCGCATTGATTTGACTTAATTAATATTTCAACTATATCTGTCTAAGGTATTATTGCTGTCCGCGTTCTAATTAATATAGCGGCATTGCTAAGGTAATGATGGTTCTTTGTAATCCGTTTATGTGGATGGTGGTGATGGTGGTGGTGGTGGTGGTAGTGGTGGTGATAATAATAACAATAATAGTAATACCGATAACAATAGTAGTAAAAGTAATAATAATAATAATAATAATAATAATAATAATAATAATAATAATAATAATAATAATGACAATAATGATGATAACAATAACAATGACGCTAATACTATAATAGCAATAATGATAACAATAGTAGTAATAATAATAATAATAATAATAATAATAATAATAATAATAATAGGATAATAATGATGATAACAACAGCGACAATAATAGTAATGCTAATATGAAAATCAGCAACAGTTTTATAATTAAATATGAGCGAGTTACTGAAAACGAGACCACAATAAAACTACATCGCAGTTTCGAATAAGGCGCAGTCTTTCTCACATTTCAGGACGTCTTAATCTGAATTAAGACTACGAAAGATTTAATTCTGGAAGCGGAGGTAAGTACTAATTCGTACTCTCCACTGATTCACTTTCCTTACATCCTGTTCTGGGTAGTAAGGTGTCTCCATTACGTAACGTGACCCCGTGCTATACAGGGAGACAATGTAAGGATTTACCGCAGCGTGGGACAGAAATGAAATGCGAATATGAGGGGCAAAGCAGAAGAGTACCACTGTTGGTTATTATTTAGAATCTGGTCACATTTTAAGGGCTTTGGGTCAGTAATAAGATCTTTGTAAACCGGCCGGTGTATCGGTTACATTGTATTACTCAAAACTGGCATAGATGACGTATATTTTGAAGTATCTCTTTATTTTATTATAACGATGTAATTTCCGCAATTAGGATTTAAATGCACATTCTTTATTTTACGTGATGTTGTGTTTAATGTTTCCTTGGAGCAAAAGCATCATAAAAAAAACACAGTCAAATTTAATAAATAAGACCCTTTGTATCACAGTCCCAACGCAATATACTCGGAGATACATTAATCTTTGGTCTGTGACTCTCCTCTCCACAATACACACCATCACGCGTTTTAT
>NC_061836.1:30205315-30207815 GCF_019202785.1 Penaeus chinensis
TCTCTATTTTTGTTTTCTTTGTATCATTATCTTTATTTTATCATCATCTTTGTATATCTATTTTCGTTTTATTTATATTTATCTCTGTATCTTTCTTTAAATTACTTATTATTGTCTTATCACCTTCATCTTTGTATCTTTATCTTAAATTTACTTATCATTATCTTTGTATCTTTATCTCTGGATTTTTATCTTTGTATCTATATGCTTACTCTATTTATCTTTATCTCTGGATTTTTATCTTTGTATCTATATGCTTACTCTATTTATCTTTATATCTGTATCTTTACCTTTGTACATCCATTTATTTGTTCTGTGTATCTTCATCCCAATATTCTCCCCGCTCCACGGATTATTTGTTACAAGTTCCTTTGTTTCTCTGTTTTTCCCCTTTTCGCCAACTCATGTATCTTCTTCTCGCCTCTTTCTGTCTCCAATTCTTCGTAAATTTCATTAACTCCTTTTTGTCCTTGGCCTGCGGCATTTCTCTCTTTCCCTCATTATTCGTTGTTCTTGCTTTCTCTTCTTCGTCTTTAGCACTTTTCGTTATTACGTTTTTATTCTTTATATTTTCTTGCATTTCATAGTTTCACCACCTTTTTTTCATGTTATTTTTTTTTTTTTTTAATTATTTGTTTTTTATCATCATCATCATCATCCATCATCACCATCATCATCACTATCAATCATCATCAACCATTATCATTATTATTATAATTATTATTGGCAAGAAAAAAAAATAGTTACATTTCCTTTTTAAAATAAATGACACGATTCATTGAAGAAATTTAGGACGCCAATACGAATGCGTTGATGGAGCTTAGACTTCGGATTAAAATATCTGTAACTTATCTATCACCCATAACAATGTCAGTACTTCATTTACATATTACAAATCTATCACTCGTGCACTTTTTTTTGTTTAATTCTTACATCATTGACAGACAAGTAATCATTGATACTAACTCCAATCAAAGCCGAAATCGTGGCTCTAGCATCGAATTCGTACCTAGCTACATCATTTTTTTTTTTTTTTGAAATGCCAACAATCCTATCCGCACCTTGTTTTCCGTGACGTCGATCGTGTCACTGTTTCGAACTGCTTCGAGACTTATTCAGGGCGGTTCGAAATTCATTAGAGGCAGCTATCGAATCCTTGAGTGTAGTGGATGATAACTGTACAAAAGATAGCATTTACGGTAACCCTGGCTATATCACCCTCTTTGAAATGCCCAATACCCTATCCGCACCTTGTTTTCCGTGACGTCGATCGTGTCACTGTTTTGAACTGCTTCGAGACTTATTCAGAGCGGTTCGCAATTCATTAAAGGCAGATTTCGAATCCATAAGTGTGGTGGATGGTTACTGAACGAAAGGCAGGTTTCGTGTTTCTCGTGTTTTTCTTGCTTGTACTTTTTCTGCTTTACTTGTTTCATCGTTTATTTATTAATTGCCGATTTTTGTTACTTTTCTTTGTGTTTTTTTTTTCTTACCTTTATTTATTATTTCTATTACTTGTTTCTAATACTAGATAATTGGTTTCCCCCTCTATTCGTGCATACATTATTAGCTGTTCTAACCTCTCTTTTTTTTTTTTTTCTTTCCACCTTCTTTCCTTTCTTTCTGTCTTTCCTTCTTTCTTTCTTGCCTTTCTTTCTATCTCAACTTCTTTCTATCTTATCATCTTTCTTTCCTTCTTTCCATCTTTCGTTCCTCCTTCCTTTCTTTATTTCTATCTTTCTACCTTTCTTTCCCTCCTCCTCTCTTTCCTTCTCTCTATCTATCTATATTTAATTCCATTTATCCTACACCACCTAATCTCCAAGAGAGTTACAGCAGAAGTAAATTACGCATTAAAAGTTATATATATATATATATATATATATATATATATACAGTATATATATATATATATATATATATATATATATATATATTTAACTGGCATGGTAAATGACATTGACTTGGTCTATACACACACACACACACACACACACACACACACACACACACACATATATATATATGTATATATATATATACATATATATATATATATATATATATATATATATATATGACTTTATACACAAGATAAATGCTTTATCTTATCAGGCATGATAATGATATTAACTTGATAAATGATAGTCATTATCTTGTGGTTGTTATTAGTTTTTAAAGTTTCCTGGTTTTCTTTGTATTTTCTTTTTTCTTTTTAATAAATGTGCTACAGATATGTATTATGTATTGTCTACAGTGTTCTGGCTACACTGTACACTAATAGCTTAATTGTAAGACATTTAATTCATTGATAAATAACCTGAGTGTATAAAATTTCAAATCTGGAATCCTGAATGTATAATACAAATGTATTGTAACAAGAGCTAAAGCGATGAAAATTAATACTGATTAAATTATCAGATAATGTATTTATTCTTAATGAATCATTAGATTCGAGTTAATTGGTATTCATTATTAATTGGGTACTAGAGGGAAAGCC
>NC_061836.1:30217815-30220315 GCF_019202785.1 Penaeus chinensis
AAGGGATGGGGGGAGAAAGGAAGATGGAGGGAGAGAGGTGGACCATGAAGATGGAGGAGAGGAGTGGAGGATAAAAGCGGGAGGGAAAAAGGGGGGGGGGAGATGGAGGGAGAGAGGAGGAGGATGAAAGCGAGAGGGAATGGGGAATCAGAGAAGAAAAGATGGAGACAGAGAGGTGGAAAGGTAAAATGATAAAAGCAAGAGGAAAGGCGGGACTGAAGAAAGGAAAATGGAGGGAGAGGGGTCGAGAGAAAAGATAAAAGGAGAGGGAAAAAGAAAAGAAAGAAAAGAAAAATGTAACAGAAAAACAAATAGAGGAACGTGTACACAAAGATGGGCTGAAACGTAACAACTGCATGACTGGAATAAATGGCCTTTTATTTTATTTTATTTTTCATTTATTTATTATTTTTTTTTTTTAACTGGGACTAGGCAGTAGTCAATTTCAGAAAAAGAAACAAAAAATCACCCCTGGACTCCGTTGCAATAAAAAGATAAAGTAACATTGAAGGTAGTAAATACTAACTTACTAAAAAAAAAAAAAAAAAAGAGTAAATGCTTTGCACAAGCTTAAAAACACAAAAAAATTAAAAAATAAAATCGTGATGAATCTGAGCTTTGCAGAGTCTGTTGCAAAGTGTCCGTTTTATCTTTTTTTTTTTTTTTTTTTATTCCGTTTTCCCAGAATTCGACGTAGCATAAATCCCAAAATAAAAAGGGTTATCAAAGGTCATCGTGTCTCTCTTACTGTAGCTTTATTTAAAAAAAAAAAAAAAAAAAAATCCAAATAATTGTTTAGTTGAATATGTGGAGAAAAATACAAGAGAACGAGAGAAAAACATTAGACAAACAAATACAAATAATAATGACCAAAAACAACAAAAACGAAACAATGAAAATATGCAACGTACCGAAATTTCAAAACCATAGGCATAAGACCCATTTTGGCATGACTCTGTCCTGCCCCAGAATCCCCATACAGTTGCTCCTTGGGAATGAATATAGTCCTGCGGATTGACACCTGCGTTAAGTGGGAGAGAAGGGCTCATTAGCATACCTGATCATACCTGGAGAGGATTACGTGAAAAGGCTCCCCAATAGCGTACAGGTTGAGGTTACAGTGCCAACGTTCAAGGAAATAATGGTGATAATGATAATAATAATGATAATGATGAGGATAACGATATTGTTATTATTATCATTATTATTATTATTATTAACAACAATAACAACATTGACAATGATAATAACAACGACAACAACAACAAAACAACAACAACAACAATGATAATAATAATAATAATAATAATAATAATAATATTAATAATAATAATCTAGTTAATGCTATCTGTCACAACGGTTGTAATATCTGCCATGCTGTCTCTTTATTATTCTTCTAAATTACCGGGATTACGGCAAACAGAGAGTATGACTGAAAATAATTATGTGACAAGGCTGCCCATTTGTGCAGAAGCGAAGGTTGTATTTGTAGCGTTAAGTTAAACTAAGTTGTGCTAGGCGATAAGTTTCCGCCATTACGTGTTTGAATGCGATTATAGTGGCCAGACTTCGGATTAAAATGGGTATAACTTCTTTGATAATCGTGGCAACATTAGCCATTCGGTTAAATTTTACAAAATTATTACTTATATTGCAATTTTGTATACTTGTTTGTACACTATGATACAGAGGTATGCATTTATAACTAACGTGAATCAAAGCCGAAGTCTATGAGAATATACGTAAATAGATTACTTTCAGTCAAGGGCAGACATTATTAGCTCTTTTCTCCCTCTAAATAGATTATTACATAAGAAGGTTTTATTTAAGTTTTAAGTGCGATAACTGCGCTTATAAGATCGAGTATCGTCTTTATAAAACAGGGAAGTGATACTTATATTAATTTAAAAAGACATGACTTTATTAATGTGTCACGCGTTTACATGAGTCAAAAATGAATATATCAATCAACATAAAACAGGAAAAACATAAACAAAAATAAATAAAAAAAAATTATGAAATTAACCCATAAAATACGAATTACCTTCAATTAAAATACTTTAAACACCTAGTTTATTCTGTAAGCACAGCTTCACGCAAGAATTGAGGTTAAAGCCGTGTAATGCGTAATGCAAACAAAAGTCTATTTATAATCATATTTATGGGAAGAAAATAAACAGCCTACATATATGTCACATATTTTGAAATCCTGTATCTGGATTTGTGCGCACACACATGTATATTCCTTTCAATATAAGTGTATACATTATACGAATATATAAAATACACACACACACACAAACGCATGCATACACACACACACACACACACACACACACAGACACACACACACAGACACACACACACACACACACACGTCCGCACGCACGCACGCATACACGTGTGTATGTGTATGTTTATGTACGTTTCTCTTGGGTATGTGCATAAACTGCATCCGATCGTGGGGTTCTGGTCCTGTTAGCCACCTAGCTGCTGTCAG
>NC_061836.1:30227815-30232815 GCF_019202785.1 Penaeus chinensis
TATGCTTCGTAAACTTCGCCTTTCATTCTTGATAACACGATACTGCAATAGATAGTAACAGCTATAAGGATTACACACCGCCGTAAATTGTATAATTTCCTCCTCTTTGAACAGGAGGAACTGATACTCGTGAACTAACAACCGTAAACACGAAAAGAAGTTATTGAGGATATCCCCGCCAACTCACCCATTATATCACAGGCGTAGCTCCTGAACCATATTCAAGGCACTAGAGCAGAATTTCTTAACACACAAGCTTCCTACGTCGCCTTGTTGCGTGTAAGAGACTTTCCGCTTAGCGTAGTGTAAGATCTGTTCTCTCTCTCCCTGTCTGGTACAAAGGCTATTCCTCTAACTGCCAGTCTATACAATAACGATTTCAGACACTCCACTTTCTGTATTAACAGCCGTTTTAGAAAACCTTTAGTTAGCCTCGTGTAAATACTCTTCCTTTTTCATAGATCATTAGAAATTAGATTTTTTTCCTTTGTTATGGTGCATTATTTTGCTTGAATTTATAAATGAAGAAACATTTTCATTTTCAACTTTGCAAACTTCTTGAGAAAAGTGTTTCCCAACTTCCGCAATTCTGAGACAAGAATCTGTTTCTAATTATATGTGTTTGTGGTGCGTGCTCTCTCTCCCTCTCTCTCTCTCTCTCTCTCTCTCTCTCTCTCTCTCTCTCTCTCTCTCTCTCTCTCTCTCTCTCTCTCTCTCTCTTTCTCTCTCTCTCTCTCTCTCTCCCTCTCTCTCTCTCTCTTTCTCTCTCTCTCTCTCTCCCTCCCTCTCTCCCCCTCTATCACTTTATCTCTCTCTCTCTCTCTCTCTCTCTCTCTCTCTCTCTCTCTCTCTCTCTGTGACATTCAGTATTTATTTAAGCACATGCCGGGGGCAGCTGGCTGACCTGACCTCACTCCGGAATAACAGGATGCGCCTGGAGGGGGACACGCCGGCAGGGACCAGCGGGCTCCCACGCCCTAGGCAAAAGGATACGGGAAGAGTGACCCAGCCTGTCCCAAAATAAATCAGATACAGTCCGGCCCTTGAACTGCACACACACCTCCCCTCTCCTCCCGTAGAAGCTGATGCCGTCTTCGCCACAAGTTACCAATGACTATATCTCCGCTACTACGTGTCTGTATCACAATAAAGCTGTTAAACAGATACTGAGTTTTCCTCTGGACCTGCCAGATAATATAGTGGTTTCTTGTACAATTGCATGAGAGACCATTATACTCTCTCTCTCTCTCTCTCTCTCTCTCTCTCTCTCTCTCTCTCTCTCTCTCTCTCGCTTGCTCTTTCTCTCTCTCTCTCCCTCTCCCCCCCCCCCTCTCTCTCTCTCTCTCTCTCGCTCTTTCTCTCTCTCTCTCTTTCTCTTTCTCTTTCTCTCCCTTTTTCTCTCTCCCTCTCTCTCTCTCTCTCTCTCTCTCTCTTTCTCTCTATCTCTCATTATCTCTATCTCTCTCTCTCTCTCTCTCTCTCTCTCTCTCTCTCTCTATCTGTCTTTCTGTATACGAATACGCACACAAACGTGTGTGCCTGTTTGTGTATTTGTATTAACCATATAAATATTATCACTCTTTTTCTTGATTTGTATGTATATGTGTGCGTATGTGTAGGTGTTTGAATTAATATTATTCATTTTATACATATACGCGGATACATGAAAGATATAACTGCAACACATTTTGTATAATTCTATTACGTAGATAATGTGAAAAGATTTGATACTACCGGTTACGAGGGAGAGCTTAAGGAGCAATAACATGAGGAAAAACGTATTGGCTTATTTCACAATATGACTGTTATGTAAGTCATAATCTTTACGTAATGTTTATTTGTTTTATTGTGTATGTATATGATGGAAACGTATGATATCAAGCATAAAGATTTTCTTTTTCTTTTTTTTCTTTCCTTGAGCATATGTCTAGTAGAAAAAATAATTAAGTAGTCAAATATAGTGTATTCTGATAATAGTAATAACAATAATATATAATGATGATGATAATAATAATAATAATGACGATAGCAATGATAACAATAATAATAATGATAATAATAATAATAGTATTAATGATAATAATAATAATGATAAAAATTATGATAATGATATTTATGTTGATGATGATGACAATAAGAGTGACAATAATAATAATAATAACAGTGATAATAATCATAACAATAACGATAACATAAGTAATAATAATAATAATAATAATAATAATAATAATAATAATAATGACAGTATTAATGATAATCATAATAATAATCACAATATCAAAGTGTCAAAGATCTACTGAGGAGAAATAAACCTAGAGGAAATAATGCGTGTTTTTTGATCGAGAGGGAAAATATTATAAAAACCCTATGTTAATGTTAAGCCGCGTCTTTAATATCCATTATAACGACACCCTCATGAATGACGATTATATTAAGCCTTATCATCATGAGTTATTTCGTTATTAGGGATTAATTACTGTGAATCACGTGCCATTCATGATGTATAATAAACATTACGGCTTTATTAGCTCCATCCCATTGGTTGCCCCCCCCCCCCCCTTTAGTGCGAGTCCCGAACCACCGTTATAAATAATAACCATACGATTATATCTATATTCTCCTTTGTTACCCCCCCCCCCACCCCATTAGTGTGAATTACCAGCCACCATGACGTATCATCCCCTTCTCTATCAATGGAACACTTAATTCGATTTATTCATGACGGAGAGAGAGATTAATGCGCCACACATTACGGTCAAAACGGACGTGAATCACCGTGAAAAGCCGCAAGGAGGGGCGGTCCGTATGATCCTGCAGGATTAAGAGATTGCAAAGCCGTTGCAGGTGGAGGTGCATAATGAGGAGCTTGGCTGAGGCTGAGGCGGGAACTTCCGGAAGGGAAATATTGGGAATTTTAAAATCTTTTCGAGGATGAATTTTCCATCAAGCTGAGTGCTGTGGAAGGTGTGGTTATCGTTTTCTTTTTTTCTTTTTTTAGATTAAATACAATGTTTTTTTCTTTTCTTTCTTTCTATCTTTCTTTCTTTCTCTCTTTTTTTCTTTTTCTATTATTTTCCTTTCTTTACATTTCCTTCTAACGTTTTCTTTCTTCTGCCTCTTCTTCTTCCGCAGAGGAACGATGGAATAGGAAAATAAATATGCAGCTTTATTCTACCAATAACTACTTATATTGTATGTAATATCATGACATTAGTGGAACAAAAAACTACAACTCTTGACTTATATAATTATTACCTTTATTATTAGTATTATTTCCATTGTTATGAACATCATAATTATAGTTATTATTTTCATTATCATCATCATCATCATCATTATTATCATTATCATCATTATCAATATCAATTTTATTATCCTCATTGTCATTATTATGATAATTATTATTATCATTATTATTCTTTATAATTATCATCACTAATCATTATGTTTATTATCATTATTAATATCATGATTTTTATTGCGATTATTTCTATCATTATTATTATTATCATTTTCATTATCAATACCATTATAATAAGTATCATTTCTTATTACTATTATTTAAATTACTTTCGTTATCATACTTATTACTATCATTTTTTTTTATCATTACCATTGTTATTGCTATCATTATTACTATTATTATTATTATCATTGCTGTTATTATTATTGCTGTTGTTGTCTTTGTTATTATTATTGCTGTTGTTGTCTTTGTTATTATTATTGTTGTTGTTGTCTTTGTTATTATTATTGCTGTTGCTGTCTTTGTTATTATTATTGCTGCTGTTGTCCTTGTTATTATTATTGCTGTTGTTGTCTTTGTTATTATTAGTTATAATTTTGTTATTATCATTATTTATGTAATTATCATTATCAAGCTCTTCCTTGTTTTTATTTGTGTGCTCTTGGCTGAAGATTCGCAACATATGCAAAAGCAGAAGTTCAAAGCCCGAGCGACGCCAAGAATCGCCCGATCACCCTCCCACAGAAGCGAAGCTCGCCGGTCACTGTAAGCAGAACGGCGGTAGTGCTTCGTGCCCCTCGCCGGTTGAAGCATTGCCTTTTCACTCTTATCTCTGTCTATATTTATAACGTGTATCGAGGCACATGTCTTTCGATGTGTATTCTTGAGTCTTTTGAACTTTGTGATTAGAATAAGTCTTTTTTTATGGCTTGTGGTCTGTAACTAGCCTATAAAACCAAAAGACTAAAAGTTATGTCAAAGATATATATCAGTAATAATGTACAGTAATCTCAAATAGCTTTATAGTACTCGTGAGGAAGATACAGTACTAAATGATGTTAAATATACCAAGGCCATTAAGATTGCCCAACACTAATGCAACGCTTACTGCACCTGTAAGATTCCTAATTACCAGGCGAGTCTGTCAGAATCAGAGTCAGTAGATTTGTAATAAATGATAATGACTTCCAAGCCTCTTATTTCTGTTTCCCTGCTTTCCGGTAATGAGGAATAGCTAATTATTTTCTCACTATACGTATTCCTCAAAGCCTTCAGTATTCAACCGCTAATATATGATTATTATAATGTACAAAAGTCGTATCCTTTATCTTAAACTTCGTATTCTTTAACTTAACCCCTAAAGACATGTGTTTTCGCCGAGACAAATATACCAAATAGGAATGAAATATTTTATGAACTGAAACCGTGCAAACCGTGAAAATACACATGCACACGAAACGAAGGCATAAAGTCACATTAAATATAAAGTAAGACATAAAATCATCCCCTACGAAAGACAACAAACCAGCCTGCACCAGTGCCATATTTGCAAGTGAAGTAAATCTCCCCGCAAGAAGTATTTTTTCTTCCGTTGATGTCGGAGTTGCAGAGCGCCGTGAAAAATGTAAACAAAGACGGAATCACTAGACGTAGAAAAATAAGTGCACATCTGTGGGACTGAATGTGGGATGTTGTCCTTGAAAAGATGGTGAACACAGATGGAAGACTCTCAGGACAAAACATCAACATTTCAGAG
>NC_061836.1:30262815-30282815 GCF_019202785.1 Penaeus chinensis
ACTGTCCCTTCAGGACTTGTTTTTTATTGTTGTGCTTGCTTTTATTCTTCTGTGCTTTTGCTTACTCTTAGCCTTTTTTTTTTCTCTTCTTTTTATTTCTTACTTTCTTTCTTTGAGATGCACCTTCAGTGCTTCTATGTCGCTGTGTCGCTGTCGCTTTTTTGCATTAGTTAAAGCCCTTTGCTTAAGGACTATCTACGACTCCTTTTTTGCAGCCTTTAGCTTAGCACTTCATTTTTAAATTGCTTTTATTTGTTCACGGCAGTTTAAGATTAACTATAGGGACCTTTTTGTATGTCTTTATTGTTTTTCCTGGTTTTACATATTAATATTTTCATGTGTTTTTGCGAAGTGTTTACTTTAAATGAACATGAAGGAGATACACACTGGAACTTGCCCCTATCTGTACATGAGGGGATATTTCAGACTTACTAGCATAAAGGGAAAGGAGCCATATAGATATAGCCATATATATGTGTGTATATATACCTGTATACGTATATATATATAAACTTACATACATACACATATATGTATGTACACTTCTAGAATTATATTTCAGTACACTTCGCTGGGTCCCGCTTTTGTACATCTGGCAACAACTTTGGTGTACATAGTAATTTTATGAATGAGGTAAAAAACCCTAGGCTATTTGTAACATAGAATGTGATTGGTAGAGCATGAGTAACCAGTAAGTATATTAATATATATTTTTGGAAAAAAAGAAGCTAGCCATTTGATCTCTCATTAGTATAAGTTATCGCTATATAAAAGGATCTGTTTCAATAGCGATTTCCTGGAATTGTTTGTTCATCGAAATGTCAACATATATGAATGTGAGGGGGCATATCCCCCTTCTTTCAACACAGTTATCAATTATAGCCGCATACTTCTCGAAAAAATTAAACGTTTCATGCTATAAATACATATGTATGACAGCTTTATCAAATAAGAATCTCTGTAAAATCACTGCAAATGCTTCACGTAGCAGCAGCATCTAGTAGCGGCTAATCGAACTAATGAAGCGACCGAGTTTTTTTTTTCCTTCTTTTCTTTTCTTTTTAAATGGTAGTACATTATTCTTTATTAGTGAAGTATTGTAGGGCTACAGTGAACATATAGATGCTTTGTCACGGTGTATATACGTGCAGCATCAATGGAAATACGAAACCAAACCTTGGTGAAGAGATTCGAAACAGTATGCTCATTTCGCTTCGGATACTCTGAATGCCTTTTATCTTGTCCTAAACTCTGATCATAGTTTTCGCTATCACATTTCCATACGTCTCTGCGTTTCTATGAGGAGACCCCCCCCCCCCCTCGCCCCCTAATCCCTTGTTCGTTGTCGATCGTGGGAGGGGGGAGGGGGGAGGGGGGCTGCTTAGGAGACGGAGATAGAGGCTCAATGTAAGGGATCTTCAGCCCTGCCTTGGCCCTCAGCCCTCGCCTCAAGAAAACTTTTCAGGGTCTTTTCTTCTCCCTCTTTCTTTTCCTTTCTCTTCCCCATTCCCTTCTTCTGTCCGCTTATCCTAATCGTTAACTTACTTTTATCCTTTTCGCCATAATACTTTATCATAATGCTATATAATCTTAGCACATTTATCTATTTTATCCATTAACCATTAACCATCTATGAGGAGCCGCATCTATATACATACATATATATATATATATATATATATATATATATATATATATATAATATAATATAATTTTGATATGTTTACGAGCTAATAAAGACTTGAGTAGTTTCTTGTCGTCAGATACACAAACTCATTTAATAAATAGAAAATATGATACGATATAATCTTTTTAGAACATTAAAGGTTTCAAAAGGTTATAACATAGATAATATGTGACAGTAGTATAATGGTGATGATGTTATGATAGATAATAAGGATGATGATAATAATAATGATGATAATAACAATAATAATGATAGCAATATTAATGATGATATCAGTAGTAATAATAATAATAATAATAATAATAATAATAATAATAATCTTTATAATAATAACAGCTATAATAATAATTATTATAACAATAGAAGTGATAAAAGTAATAGTAAGATTAACAGCAACAAAACAACAACAAAAAATAATAATAATAACAATAATAATGATAATAACACCAACGATAATAATGATAACAACGATAACAACAATTGCAATAAAGCGACACATGCAGGACGAGAAGTTGAAACGTAAAGGAAAAGAAAAACAACGATAGAGATAAAAATAATAATTATCATAATAATCCAATAACTTTCAGAACGATAAATATCACATTCGAATCTATGATAATTGTACCTTTTCTTTCATTCTATCTTGAGAGAATAAAAGTGATAGGAAATGTAATGGTGGTAATTTGAATATTGGAGCGTATTATTGGAATGTTGATATGGGGACATAACGATAGTAGTAATAGCAGTAGTAATGGTATTCATTATGGAAAAAAATAATAATAATAATTCTGATACGATGATAATGTCAACAACAATAGCATTAATGACATAAGGGATAGTAATAGCAACAATATAAAAGCAATAATAACGTTGATGTTGATAACTATTCATGATAAGGATGATGCTGTTGATAATGAGATAATTAATACTCGTAATAGTAGTGACAATGAAACTAATGAAAATAATGAAAATTGTAGTGATACAGTTAATAATGGTTATGACTAAAATTATTATTATGCAAATCATGATGATAGTAACTATAGTAGTTATAATTATCGTTACTGTTATCATAATTTTCATAGTAATAATGAAAGTGTTGATAATGATGGGAATGATAATAAAAAACAATAATATTGATAACATCAAAAATGATAACAAAAACAGCAATAATAATACAATTATGACAGTTATTACAACAATTGTAATAATAATGATTGCAAAATTAAAATAATTATAGTAAGTGCAACAATTATAATAATTATAATAATTACAAAAATTATAATAATAATAACTGCATTAATTATAATAATAATACAAATTTCAACAATAACAATAATAATGATAATAATAATAATAACTGCAGCATTTATAGTAATAGTAATAATTGCAACATTCAAATAATAGTAATAATTGCAACAATTATAATACTAATACTAATTGCAACAATTGTAATAATAATCATAATAATAACACTGATAATTAGCAAGAAGAACAGTGACAGCAACAATACAATTAATCATGACAATGAAAGTATTAATGATGGAAAATAATTAAGCAAAACTGAAGAAAGGGAGAAACACGCACAAGAGAAAATAAAAATTCAGCAAGAGAGGAATAATTAGAAAAGAAGAAAGGAGGAAAAAGGAAAAACGGATGAAAGACAAGAAGAAGGAGAAACAGAGCGAAGAGGAGAGGAAGAAGGAGAAGAAAGAATGGAAAAAGAAGGCACGTATTCAAGATAGATAAGATGATAAGTAGATAGTTACAGATAGATAAGTAAGTAGATATTAAGACAAATAGATAGATAAATAGAAATTGTGGTAGTAGGTAAAAATAGTGTTGATTATGAAAATGATAATAATAATGACGCTGATACGATAATGATGACGATAAAAACAATAATAATCAATATGTTAATAGACGTAACAACAACAATATAGTGACAATAATAGGGTGTCGTTGATGATAAAATCAGAAACTACATTGATAATGATAAGTACTAATAACACTGATACTAAAATATATTCAAGACAAGACTGAAATTATATGGAAAAATACTGATGATAATAATAATGATAATGATAATAATTATAGTGTTTTCCTGTCATGATGATTATGAAAGTAACGGTAATAATAATGATACATTTAATGGCGATAAAAATAATAGCAATCATATTTATAAGATGAGTTATTGATCATATTAATGATAATGATTTTAATAAGTAAATCCATATTGATCGTGATAGAACGATGCTTATAATGAAGATTGAATTGTAATGATAATAAATACAGTAATCAAGATACTTACTATGAAACTTATAAAAATAATAACGATAATTATAATAATGAAAATAATAATGACGAGGGTGTTAATGATTATAAGGATAATGATAATAATAACAAAATAACAATAATGATAATAATAATAACAATGGTAATAACAACTACAACAAAAACATCAGCAGCAACAAGAAAAACAACAATAAAAATGACAATAATGATAATGATGATAATAAATGATAATATTAATAAAATAATAATGGTAATAATAGTGATAATATTAATGAACAAGAACAAGAGCAAGAACAAAAGCAACAAGAAAAATAATCATGGGAATAAAAGTATTAACGAAGAAATAATAAGATTATTATAATAAGATTAATCATTTTTTCTTTTATTAAGGTAGAAACATGACATATGACTCGTAGCTTAATTTGTATGACAGACGGACTAATCAAAATCCGATATACACAAAGGGATATATTCATTTACGTGCGGCTGTGTGAAAAACAAGCGAATTGACCATAAAAGAGGTTGACGGCGCCTACGTGGGAAGTTTTTTCCACTTGGCTTTACAAAGTTTTTTTGTTTATTTAAGTCCAAAATTTCTCACATTCATTACTATTTAGTTAATTTCTTAGTGCATGTGTGAATGAGTGTGTGAATGAGTGTGTGTGTGTGTGTGTGTGTGTGTGTGTGTGTGTGTGTGTGTGTGTTGGATTGATAAAATAATCAACAATCGCTAATATCTTTAAAAATGCTTAAGCAATGCCCCTACCGATATATATATATTTTTTTTCTTCTTCTTTTTCTGTTGATACCTATCCCTTTTCTTCGAAACATACGACCACGCAGAATAAAATCGCAAACCGGCCCTATCGTAGGCCCGTCCCATGTTAACACACCGGCCTAATTCTCATTCGCAAAACTCTGAAAATAATTGTTCCTATTATATTTCTTTTAGTACTTTATAATTTGTAAGCGTGACCTTACAAACAGACTAATAAAAGACCGATAGAAACAGAGGCATATATTCACTTACGTGCGCCTATGTGATAAACAAGCGGAAAGACCGTAAAAGACATCAAGGGCGCCTACGTGGAAGCTTTTCCCCTTGACTTGGAAGGGATTCGATCGCCGGTCCTCCGTGTGGGAGGCAGCGACCGCCATCGCTCTCCCGTGGGAAAGGAAAGCCTTTTTGTCTATATATATTAAATATTTTTTCGCCTTAATTACTAAGCAGTTAATTTTTTAATGCATGCGTGAGTGTGTGTGTGTGAGTGTGTGTGTGTGTGTGTGTGTGTGTGTGTGTGTGTGTGTGTGTGTGTGTGTGTGTGTGTGTGTGTGTGTGTGTGTGTGTGTGTGTGTGCATATATATTTGTATATTTATATATATATGTATAATTGTACACACACACAGATATATGTATATATATAAATCTATATATATAATTATTCATGAATATATACTTGATGTGTGTGTGTGTATATATATATATATATATATATATATATATATATATATTATAGATATAATGTATATATATCTATATCATAATATAATATATATATATATATTTATATCATAGATATAATATATGTATATATATTTATATCATAAATATAATATATACATATATATATATATATATATATATATATTTTATTCCTGGGTATGAGTATAAGCTGCATCCGGTAATGCTCCCAGGTTCACTTCGACCCAGAGTGGAGCACATGTCAGTGTCCCATTTATGGAATAAATAGGAATAAGGGCAGAGAGGACTATTTAGCCTTGGATGGCAACCCTTCTAGAGAGTCTCAATAAAAGCACTGTCACAGAAGGCAACGGAAAACCACCCTGACAGGTCTTTCCCTTGCATTTATGGCAGACATCTCATGAAATGGTCCTCAGTCTAGTGGAAAAGACTCGGTATGCTGAGTAAATTAACAGAGAATAGAGGGTTATGGAGAAAATGGATACATACATGTGTATATACATATACATATTTATGTGTGTTTCTATGCAGAGAAAGGCGGGGAACACACGGTCATCATTAAATATCCCATTCTTGGGTATTTTGTAACCAACCGTTCTGCATGAGAACACACGTTGATTGGTTATCAACAAACGCACGCAGTATAAGCATCGTGTGTTGTCTGACATCAAGGCCTTTTACTGTGTGTCTCGTCTTATATACCTATGAATGGAAATGAGTGAAGCTGAACCAGGTAATGAAGCAGAAAGCAAAGTGATGTGAAAATGAGGAGCAAGAATGAAGCTTCGGATAGCTTACTCGAGCTCACCACTTGAATATGTTGTGTGCGATTTCTCTTTCAGTGTTTTTTTCATCGTGTTTTTTTGCATCTCTATCATTCGGTCTGTATATCAGTCTGTCTTATTATGATATTTCTCTCACACTCTTATTGTCGCTGTTTATTCATATATCTGTTTATCTGTCTGTATCTTGATCTATCTGTCTGTTGATTTTTTTTTTCTATGTCTATCAGTATGTAAATCTATCTATTTTTCTGTCTTACTTTCTCTCCTCATATAGATAGATGGAAAGATGACGTATGTTATTAACACCAACTGTCATTCATTCCGTCTCAATACCATGCTTTCTTTCTATTTATCTCTATCTGTCTATCTCCCTTTCCTTCTCACCATACTCTCTCTCTCTCTCTCTCTCTCTCTCTCTCTCTCTCTCTCTCTCTCTCTCTCTCTCTCTCTCTCTCTCTCTCTCTCTCTCTTTCTCCATCTATAACCCATCCCCCTCCAAATATCTTTTCTTCCTCTGTCCTCTGTTTCCCCCTCGCAGTCAATAATACATCGGGCCTGCAGCAAATACCCGTGCCACCTAGCAACAGCTGGTCGGAAGGAAGCAAAGGTGACGTGGAGTTGAGTTCCCTCCTGTCGGCACAAATGAAAGGTAAACAAAGCCCTTTTCTCACAAAGGCATTTTAACCCCCCCCCCCCCCCCCACACACACACACACACACACACACACCGAAACAGGCCGGGTGTTGAAATTATATAAGCCGAATATTCTGTATTTTTTAAGGAACAAACTTCAGGTAACTGTAAGTGTTTACAAAGGTGTTCGTGTATGGTAGGGAGCTGTGCCGTGGTAATTGAAAACTGTATGTGATAAATAGTAAATCATGACTGTGTATTTAGCTCATATTTTTTTTACGGAAATCACGGAAAATGTTATACAAAATACGACAGTGCAACAAATAAAGAGGAAGAGCAAACACATTTATCATACTCACGCACGTACCTAGAGAGAGAGAGAGAGAGAGATAAATATATATCAATATTACGTTCGCGCGCGCACACACGCACACACAACACAAGTACACATACATGTCTCCCTGTGTATTCTGTGTACATCAATCAATACTCGTAGTAAATAGGAGCATAACATCCCGTTATTTCAAAGTTCCCTGCTTTTTAAAAAAACGTTTTTGGTAAACTCGCACATCGCACGCAATACCTCTGTTTTGGACGTCGAATATTTTAAGTGCCATCCCGAAAACGGAAATCACAGGCTTGAGCAAATACCGTTAGGAATCGTTCGTTTCTTATTCTCATTTGAGTGTGTGTATGTGTGTGCAGGTGTGTTCGTGTGTGTGTGTGTGTGTGTGCGTGCGTGCGTGTGTGTGTGTGTGTGTGTGTGTGTGTGTGTGTGTGTGTGTGTGTGTGTGTGTGTGTGTGTGTGTGTGTGTGTGTGCTTGTGTGTGTGCTTGTGTGTGTGTGCGTGTGCGTGTGCGTGTGCGTGTGCGTGTGCGTGTGTGTGTGTGTGTGTGTGTGGTATATACTAAATGATACATAATATAGATATCACTACTATTATCATTATTATAAGTACACACACACTCACATACACACACACATACACAGACACACACACACATGTCTATCTATCAATTTATCTATTATACATATATGAATACACACACACAAATATATAAATATATATAAATAAATAATATATATATATATGAATATATATATAAATAATATATATATGCATATATTTATATATATAACTGCATATATATATATATATATATATATATATATATAAATGTGTATATATATATGCATATATATATATATATATATATATATATATATATATATATATATATATTTGTTAGTGTGTATATATATGTGTGTGTGTGTGTGTGTGTGAGTGTGTGTGTGTGTGTGTGTGTTTGTGTGTGAGTGTGTGTCCATACAAATATTTATATATATATATATAAATATGTGTGTGTTTGTGTGTGTGTGTGTGTCCATACAAATATTTATATATATATAAATATGTGTGTGTGTGTCCATATATATATATATAGAGAGAGACACACATGTAGACACACACACACACACACACACACACACACACACACACACACACACACACACACACACACACACACACACACTAACTCACACACTCACACATTCATGTCAAGGAAGAAAACTGTATTAAATGCTACACACGAGATATAACATTAAAAGAAAATTATTTCTCCTTTAACGTCATATCTAAAACAGGAAAAAATGATAAATGTCAAAAAAGGAAAAAAATAATAAATGTCAAAAAGGAAAAAATAATAAATATCACAAAAGGAAAAAATGAATAAATTAATAAATGAAGATCAACTGCTATCCACGCGTGCCACGGATAATCTGAAGCAAGATTATCCTTAATAAATAAAGTCGCTATTACTTCAGAAACGCGCTGACCTTTCTGGAGGCATTTCGATTTTATTTTACGAAAGATACTAAAACATTAAGGAAAATATTTTGTTTATTAGATTAAATTTAATTAAAAACAATAAAAGTAGTAATAATATTAAGAAATAATAATAATAATAATAATAATAATAATAATAATAATAATAATAATAATAATAATAATAATAATAATTCATAATTATGATAAATCAAAAATCACATTTAAAGAAAAGTTATAATTCTATTGGTAGGAATCTGTTTTCAGGGTGTAAATATGTAAAAAAAAAAAAAAAAAAAATTAAAAAAAATAAAAAATAAATATATGTATATATGAATATTTTTATTTTAAGGATAGTAAAATAAACAGTCCGTACAAAGTCCATACACATTGTGTGTGTGTGTATTGTGTGTGTGTGTGTGTGTGTGTGTGTGTGTGTGTGTTGGATTGATAAAATAATCAACAATCGCTTATATCTTTAAAAATGCTTTAGCAATGCCACTACTGATATATATATATATATATATATATATATATATATATATATATATTTTTTTTTTTTTTTTTTTTTTTTTTTTTTTTTTTTTTATGCCTATCGAAACATACGACCACTCAGAATAAAATCACAAACCACCGCATCGTAGGCCCGTCCTATGTTAACACACCGGCCTAATTCTCATTCTTAGTACTTTATGACCTTAATGTCTAATACATATATTTGTTTTAACCATGAACCCTATTGCCAGTTTATGTTAAGTGTCCCATTATTAAGAATTTAAATTCATCTTCCAGCATTTAGCAAAGAACACTGCTTACTAGATGTGAAATTTGATTTTGAAAAAATAAGAAACAAATTCCGCTCGCTAAATCGCCATAATAATCTGGACTTAAACTTAATAGTAATCAGCAATGAACCGTATTCATGCTGACAAATATAGAAAAGGTATGTATGAGAATGAATATCTTCACAATACATCTCTTGTATTGTGAAGATATTCATTCTCATTCATGCCTTTTCCACAGTAATAAGCAAATCCCAATAAAATAAATATAGTATATTCAAGCATAAACAATACAATAAGTAAAATTCAAAATAAGGGAACCTACAAAGCTGAGAATAATGACATATTTTGTGAATACTTTCTCTTCTATTTTAGATTTCACTGAAACTGCTAATGGATGTTAAACTACGATGTCCAGCTGGTAAGGTATTCCATATTTTAGCACCCTGGCATTTACTTCGGATCAGGACGATTGCGTGTGTCTTTGATGGTCGTATAATAAGGACTTTCAGTGAATTCTTAAAGACTGAACTTGGGCCTTCCATTAGATCAATGTAAAGATGTCTTGTGTGCTAATTAAATTACTCTTTTAAGTTCCATTGTTATATATATATATTTTTTTTTTCAAGTGTTTTCTTTTATCTATTTTGCTTTCGTGGATAATATTTATTCAAGTAACCGGGTAAGTATCGTCGAGATGTTGCCCATATTAAGGTTAAGGTCGACAGAGGCGTGGTTATATCATTCAAAAGGATCGAGTAATCTCGGTAAGGAAGCGTCTTTCTCCTATTAATTTTATTGACATTTATTGTACGAAAAAATACTGGAAGACGATCAGAAAATTTGGTAGTTAATTATTTACTCCTCTTCTTGTTTCTATAATTCATGGATCTTATTACCTTAGTGAGCTTCACAACAGAACTAAAAAAAAAAAAAATATGGAATTGGAGTAGCAATTAGGTATTAGTTCAAGAATGGTGAACATTATGAACAGCCTTTAGGAAGTACCTGCGAAAGTATACAGTCCTCGTTAGGAAGATAAAAAAAAAAAAAAAATCTTTCGCTCTGACTGTTAATCTGAAACTCGTGTATTTCGCTTGTTCATTCCTATCTTAATTCATTCATTCAACGTTATTATTTAGTGACTAAAAGACAGCACGAAAAGCATCTAAAGGCAGCAAATTTCAGAACATTGTTTTAGTATATATGATGGAAACCATGAAGTCACTAAATAAAATGCAGCTATAAAGTTATGTTGCAACACCACATAAGCCTTATCATAACCTTCATGCATAAGACTTCAGCAATATTCACCCTCAAGTTAAATCAGGATGAACTTTAGCATTTTCTTCATCTCAGCATCAAATGGGAGGTCAATGTGATCGGCCAACCACTTATTCTGGTAAACATCATATTAGATCATATTGTCGGTGTAATAATGCTGGCGTAATGAAAAACCTATCCAGTAACAATGGTACAATAATTGTATAGAGACTTACTCTCCACACACACACACACACACACACATATACATACTTTCCTCACGTGTGTGTGTGTGTGTGTGTGTGTGTGTGTGTGTGTGTGTGTGTGTGTGTGTGTGTGTGTGTGTGTGTGTGTGTGTGTGTGTGTGCATACTGGAAACCAGGCCTAGGGTCGAACAGCTCACTGGACAATATAATTAAATGGAAATGGCACGGCACTTGAAAGAGGACAGAGACCAGGCAAATTTCCCAACGCAAAGAGGAGGAAATATTCTTATTAAAGGAAGAATCAACTCACGAGTCACCAGAACGGAAGAGAAGAGGGAAATAAGGAAGGCCGGAAATAATCAGAAATGCCTTTGGGAAGAGGCACAGAAGACACATACGTGAGAGGAAAAGATGAATCATTTTTCCCGCCCCGCTTTGCCACTTCGCCTGGAGTGGAGCGGAGGTGTAAGGAACATAAGAGGAAAAAGAGAGCACAGTTTTTTCTTGGACAAGTACTCAGAAATCGCATACCTTCACTGTTTCAAAGACCCGCTGTGAAGTCTTAGATGCCGGATGTGAAAAGGAAACATTTTTTATACCAGTAGTTCTCAAACTTCATGTGGGTTTGTTAGGGACCTCGGTGGCGCACTTATGCTTACTATTTAATGTGTAACTAATACACCTGAGGATATAGTCCATGGCCTTGCTATATATTCCTTCACCTGGGAAATATTTTTATTTTTATTTTTATTTTTTCTCTTTTGTTCAAGGCGTAAAATACACATTTTTAGGGAAAATCACAAAGAAACCTACTGCGGACATTCTACGAATCTAAAATGCGTACAGTCTGTGATTCAAATATTCAAAAATTCAAAAAAAACATAAATAGAAATCTGAAATACGTCAGTGGTTCAAAAACACTTTTTTTTTAGTTTTTGGGTATTTGAATGGAGAGTTGAGACACATGAGTAAATAAATTCCAACGAACTCTCCTACTAAGCGAGAGGAGACACAGAAACCAGAGGGAGGAGAGGAAATACAAGCTTCTGTACCCGGAAATGAGGCTGTGATCACATGTCCCAGTTGGGGGAGAGAAGGAAAGAAGGAATTAGCCACAAATTGAAAGGAGAAATCAGATGTAAATAAGGTCTAAGGGCATTCGGCAGTGTTTTTGATGAACGAGGAGGCAGTTGGTTGCTGAGTGTTTCATATTCCTCTCCTTACCGTCCTCTGTCGAAAGTGTTTAAACCTGAGACCCATCTGAGCCAAGCCAAAGCAAAATGTTGGGTATGTGCGTATCCCATAAATCTATATTAATGTGCACTCACGCAGAATTGATGTCAATATAGATACATCCGTAAATAAGCCAGTTAACAGAGAAACACACATACTGTATAGAGCGTTTTCTATGTGTTTCTGCGAAGGGAATACTGTTGTAAACCTACGCCAAAGGCTACACTTGCAAATTGGATTGTAAACAGGAAGTTTAAGCGAAGTAAGATTTAGGTTGTTAGGAAAGGAAGAAAAATAAAAGGATATTTCCATATTTTATTATAACAATACATTCATCCAAATGACAAATAACGTCAAATTACAATTCCCACATATATATCTCTTTAGAAATAGATTTTGAAAATTATCTGAGTATATGCAAACGAGCATAAGTATTATGACTCGCTTTCGCTATAAAATGCTCACGACTCGCCGACTTGTATCGAGACTTGTGTATTTAATATAAATACAAAAATAGAGTCACTTGTCATTCGCTGTCCGACATCAGGTGACAAGCGCTTGTGTTGCGTCTTCAAGAGACGCAACAAATTTATAATCCTGGATATTTGTCTTGCCCTTCCGTCACCTGCACTTTAATACTGGTATCACTGAAGAACAGTTATCTTTCACTAAAAGCAAATATAAATAAAAACACGATACATATGCAGGTATGTGTTCATATATATATATATATATATATATATATATATATATATATATATATATATGTATATATGTATATATGTATATATACATACATATGTACATACATATATATATATATATATATATATATATATATATATATATATATATATATATATATATATATTTCCATATATATACATATATATACATATATATATACATACATATACACACATATATATACATTTATATACATATATATATTTACATATATATATACATATATATGTGTGTGTATGAGTAAATATATATATATATACATATTAATTTATGTGTATGTATACGTATGCATGGATTATTTAGTATGTATGTAGTATATATGTATATATGTGTATATATGTGTGTATACATATATATACATATATATATATACGTATATATAAATATTTATGTAAATATATATATATATATATATATATATATATGTATATATATATATATATATAGTATATATGTATATATGTGTATATATGTGTGTGTGTACATATATATACATATATATATATATATATATATATATATATATATATATTTATGTATGTATACAGTATGTATATATATATATATATATATATATATATATATATGTATACATACGTATATTTATTTATTCATACATCTTTCTTTTGAGGACAGAACGCGAGCCCGGGATTTCTTAACCTCGAGCAGCATTCACGACTCGAATCCGCGTGGATAGAAAGTCTTGGTCCTGGGCATCTGTGCGTGTGTGTGCGTGTATCTATGCGTATATATGTGTATGTTAGTGTATTTGATTGTGTCTCTGCGCTCATGTGTGTGTATTTTTTGTGTTTATGTGAATCCTTGCGTGTATTTATATGTATCTGTGCGTGTTTGTGTATGTTTTTGTTATGTGTATGTGTATCCTTATGTGTAAGAGTGTGTAAATGTGCGTGTCTTTGTGCGCGCGCACGCTCGCGCGTGTGTGTGTGTGTGTGTGTGTGTGTGTGTGTGGGTATGTGTGTGTGTGTGTGTGTGTGTGTGTGTGTGTGTGTGTGTGTGTGTGTGTGCAATAAAAGAAAACTCACAAATTTTACAGAGAAAAATGTAATAAAAAAGTATATAGATTATAATAAAATAAACGACAAACTGCGTAGGAGAGAATTCCCAGTCGACTGCTAGAAAGCTCTAGAATTAACAAGGATTTGTTTTGAAAAAGGTAACGGAAATAATAACGACAAAAGGTACGAAAATGTCATATATGATATAACCATAGATAGGAAAAAGAAAAAAAAAAGAAAAAAAAAGAAAAAAAAGAAAATAGAGAAAGAGAGAAGAAAGAAGGAAATAAAGAAAGAAAAAAATATATATATACATATATATACATATATACGTATATATATATATATATATTTACATTAAACGATCAATAAGAGAAACGCACAAGGCTAACTTACTTCATAAAATTGAAACTAACAAAAAAATTAAGAAAAAACATTGATTAAGTCCTCATCACCTTTGGAAACTTGGTTGACTTGCCTTCTCGAACAACCCAATACTACATGTAATAATGACAACAGAGGAATGGGATTTCCTTAATTCTCATAACAGAGCTGAGGGGAATCTGTGGAGTTGAATTTGTGGTCTTTTTTCGGCGTGTTTACATCGAGAGAAAGGGCATGGCTGGGGCCGGGGGAGAAAAGACTGTGGGAGAGGGAGAGAGGAAGGGAGAAGGAGAGAGGGAGGGAGATGAAGAGGGAGAGGGTGAGGGAGGGAGGGGGAGGGAGAGGGAGAGAGGAAATGGGAGGGAGAGGGAGAGGGAGAGAGGAAGGGAGATGAAGGGAGAGGGAGGGAGGGTTGGAGAGAGAGAGGGAAAGGGAGAGGGAGGGAGAAGGAGTGGGAAAGGGAGAGAGGGTGGAAGGGAGATGATGAGGGAAAGGTGAGGGAGGGAGGGAGGGAGGGAGGGTTGGAGAGGGAGAGAGAGAGGGAAAGGGAGAGGGAGGGAGAAGGAGAGGGAAAGGGAGAGAGGGAGGGTTGGAGAAGGAGAGGGAGAGAGAGGGGAGGGTTTTAGCGAGAGAAAGAGGGAGAGGGAGACGAAGAGCGAGGCAGACAGACAGACAAACAGAGAGAGGGGGGAGGGAGGGAGAGGGAGAGGGAATGCGAGACAGACGGACAGAGAGAAAGGAGGACGGTGGGGGGGGGAGGGGTTCGGAAGAGAGATAGAGAGAATTAGACAAATTCGACCAATAATTTTTCAAAGTAACATAGTTTCACTTTTCTTTCGATTAAAGCATTTTGCTTTTTTATGAAAGAAAAAAATAATTTAATTCATACATAATGTGGATATGTAAATATGTCAATTCTGGAGACCATTTCAACAATATGCCACTTTAAATTGTTTTTTCTATTTGTTTTTTACTTACTTGCAGCTGTAATCCCATTTTAATAAACACATGAAAATCCGATAAAAAGTACCATGCGTTCAGTAAAACCTTCAATAAAACAGATTTACATTTTGAAGATTTAGCACTGTTTATCCCTCGAAGTAAGAAAAAAAATTAACTGAATTGTCTTCCCTCCTCACTAAATTAATCTTGAGAACATCTCTCCGCGATCTATTTCACTCACTTTTAAATATCTTAATGGCATCGTTAACATCCCAATAATGCAGTCAGCAAAGCAAAAGGAAAAAATATTCATCAGCTTAGTCATCAAAGTCGTTCGCTAGAAAACCTTTACATAGAAAACCGACTTAATGAACGCAAGACAAGTTATCGTTTAAGTATTTGTATTTGTTTCCTTCTTTTTCCTTTGTTCTCCCATTTATTCAAATTTGTGTCATTCAAAATCAATGTGGAGAAAGCGAAAATCAAATATATTTTCTTTTTCCGTCGTTAATTATCTGGTGTAGAATATAATAATTGTTCTGGTATACATTGCTGGCAAGTGTTTTGAGTATTTTGGAGTTGGAAGACATATATATCTCCCACTGCACGCACAATAATGTTATACAATGGCGTTTTAATATCATAATGTTGTTATTTTATCATACCAACATGCGAAAAATAATATATATATATGTTGTTCTTTTTTTTTTTTTTTTTTTTTGTATATTTCATCAGTGCCATATTTTTTCTCGCTTGATATAGAGGCAGTTGCCACCTATGCCTTGGCACCTTTGCTTACGAGAAATGTGTCAAGAT
Organism: Penaeus chinensis; assembly: GCF_019202785.1. Lineage (NCBI taxonomy): Eukaryota > Metazoa > Arthropoda > Malacostraca > Decapoda > Penaeidae > Penaeus > Penaeus chinensis. Next base: position 30,278,917 of record NC_061836.1, read on the forward strand.
TTTAGTAAAATATACTCTTTTGAATTACCATTGTGTAATTTTTTTCTTAGCTTTTCCTGTCGCATATGTGAATACGTTCCATTTCGTTTTATATTACAAATACAAAATTCATTCAATAATCTTAATCTTACAACACAAACACGTAAAAAAGGGGAAATATTTGTTTACATTTATCACACCGAAACAGGTATTAAGATACACAAATACAACGGATGTAAAAAATATCACGATCACTATACACAAGAGAGAGAGAGAGAGAGAAAAAGGAAAAGGATAATGGTGCAACAGCTAGCAACACGTTCTGTGACTTTGAGCAATTTCTTAAATATAATACGGCTGCTCTCTTCAAATTATATTACATACTATTGTGCGATTATTGAAGTATGCAGCCCTGTGTTTTTAGTCTTAACGTCCCTACAGCCTCATACTCGCTCTTAATTTTATGGAAATGTTGCGGATGATGATGATGAGTAATGAGGAGAATGTTGATCCGACTGTTGATAATATTAATGATGATATTAATGATAGCAGTGGTGATGATAGTACTTGTAGTTATGATGATAATGATGATAATGATGATAACGGTAATGATAATGATAATATTGATGATAATGGTAATGATAATGATAATATTGATGATAACGGTAATGATAATAATGATAAGAAGAAGAAAAATCATAATAATGATAACGATAATAATAATGATAATAATAAAAACAGAAAAGAAAAAAATAATGACATCAATAACAACAATAATAATAATGATTACAACAATAACATTCAGTATTTTCTTTTAATTATGGAAATTGTTCAAAACGGGTACCACGTGGCCACAATTGCAAGAGGTCACCAGTGAATACAAACTAAGAAATAAAAAACACCTATAATTTATATTATCTATACTCCAATTAAGCCTGATAAATAGCAGGTCGAGTTAAACTTTACATTATTTATTGCCTAATCAACTGCAACGGAAAAATACAGAGAAGATGAACGATTGGTAAACATTGCAACTATGTGAAACTTTCTGGAAAGGAAAAGCTTTGATGTCAGGAACACGATTCAGACAGGAATGAATGAATACGTAAGTAACAGATAATTAGAAGAAAGAAAAAAAAGGAAAACAGAAAAGAAAGGAAAAGTAGAGAAAAGAAAGAAAGAAAAACTGAAAAACCACAAAAAATACATATATACATACATACATACATTATATAAATATGTATATATACATACATAATATACCCAAGAGTCGAACATCCCAAACTCATTAGGCTAAAGGATCATTGCAAAGGTACAAGCAGTAAAAAAACTTTACAGAAATCAGGACTGCGATCACCCAGCATCCTGAGGAACACGAGATGGAATGATATCGGATGTCTTACTCGAGAGATGTCAAGATGTCAGCAGGTATTTGGTGCCGAGTTCAAAGGCAGAAGGAAATCTTGAATGGAAATCTCAGCTGTCCCTTCCTCCTTTAATACGCAAATCGACGTGGAGAGTATGCGTATATTTTCTTTTGATTTAGAAGGGAAATAATTGAATGAATAATTATGGTGAAATATTTATGATATTGATGACTATGGTGACGATGATGATAATAATGAAAAGAATAATAATAGTACCAATAACTGATAATGATTGTTGTTATAATAGTAATAAATATTATTATCATCATTATCATTATTATCATTATTGTTATTATTATTATTATTATTATTATTATTACTATTATTATTATTATTATTTTCATTTTTAGTATTATAATCATCATCATTAGCATTATCGTCGTCACTTTTATAATTAATAATACTATTACTATCATTTTTATCATTAATAATATCTCACTCATCACAGAAGTGTTTATGAGGAAGGACTGAGCTTGGAGTTAATGAATTATTGAGAATTTACGAGGGAAAATTATTATCGACAATGTTTTTGTGATCTTTTGTTTTATTATTATTATTATTGTTATTATTATTATTATTATTATTATTATTATTATTATTATTGCTACTGCGGGTAATGATGATGATTATCAATATAATAATTGGGATTGTGAAGATTGTATCAAGACCATAATTATGATTATGATTATGATTATAATTATAATCATAATAATGTTTGTAATTATAATGATAATTATGATAATTATCATTATCATTGTCGTTATCCTGATCAGTATCAGTATCAGTATCATTATTATTATTATTATTATTGTTGTTGTTATCATCTATATTATTATCAGTATCATTATTATTACTACTATTATCATTATTTTTTCCTTTCGTTATTAATATTGTTACTATTGTTATTATCATCATTATTATTAACATTATTATCATTATTATTGTTATTATCATTAATGTTACCTATTGTTATTAATATTATTACAATCATTATTATAATAATTTTCATTATCATTACTACTATTATTATTATCATTATCATCATCATTATTACTAATATCACAATCATTGTTTGTCAACATTATTATCATTATTACAATTATTATTATAATCATTACTATAAATACTATTATTATTATCATTATTATTATTATTATCATCCATTTTACAACTATCACTATTATTATTTTAATATCATTGTTATGATAATTATTATCATTAATGCTATCATAATTATTGTTATTAATGCTGCTGAAAAAATATAATGAAAATAGTTATGATAAAGGTGACTTTAACGCTAGGAGTAATTTTGAAAATTTTCATCATCATCATCATTATCATAATGATTATAATTAATCAAAACAGTATAAAATTAATTAAATGGATGTCCTTTGCTGATTTTCTTCGTATTGTTACTTATAATCATCGTAATTGTTATAATCATATTAAAGAAAAAAAATATTGTTCTTATTATAATTACTGTTATTTGATATTGCTGGTAATTTATCATCGTGGCAATAGTGGAAATAATCGACATACTAATAATGATAATGATAAAAATAATAAGAATAATGATAATAATAATAAGAAGAAGAAGAAGAAGAAGAATAAGAATAAGAATAACTTTTTTAGTATTAACAACAACAGTAATAATAATAATGATAGTAGCAATAACAAGAACAGTTATGATATTAGTGATGATAACGGTGACGATGATGATGATGACGATGACGATGACGTTGACGATGACGGTGGTGATTCTGATGGTAATGGGGATGGTGATGATGATGATGATGATGACGATGACGAAGACGGACACGATGACGATGATGATAATGATGATGATGGCGTCTGAATGTGTGATATGTTCCTGTCTTTGAGAATAATAACTTCATGGAAATAATGAATAAAGTGTCAAAGTTATTACTAAAGAAACCTTGTGTACGTATACATACATTCCTCTCTCTCTCTCTCTCTCTCTCTCTCTCTCTCTCTCTCTCTCTCTCTCTCTCTCTCTCTCTCTCTCTCTCTCTCTCTCTATCTATCTCTCTCTCTCTGTCTCTCTCTCTCTCTCTCTCTCTATTATTAATTTATTTTTGATGTTTCTTTCAGTTTTTTTAAGGGGGGGAGGGGGCAATTTTCAGAATGATTATATCTGAATTTATCCCATAATTCCTGTTCCTCTTTTTCTAAATATTTTCTAAAAGCAGCTATTAATTCTTCGTTCCACGTCTTTATCTCTCTCTCTCTTACTCTTTGTTCTTTCCTTTTTTTTCATTATATATTTTTTTCTTCCTTTCTTAATCCACACTTTTTAAAATCTTATTTAGTTTGTTTTATTATTTTGTCTCTATCTCTTTCTTATCTTTCTTTCTCTCTTCATTCTTTAATTCCTTTCCTCACTTTGTTTTAAATTTTTTTCTGCTTTTATTTTTCTTCACTTTTTATGAAATGTTCTATTTCTATCTTTCTTTTTTCTCTTCACTTTTCTAT
>NC_061836.1:30285315-30290315 GCF_019202785.1 Penaeus chinensis
TGTGTGTGTGTGTGTGTGTGTGTGTGTGTGTGTGTGTGTGTGTGTGTAGGTGGTGTGGGTGTGGATGTACGTGTGCGTGTGCTTGCGTGTACGTGTGTTCGTGTGTGTGTGTGTGTGTGTGTGTGCTTGCGAGTACGTGAGTTCGTGTGTGTGTGTGTGTGTGTGTGCTTGTGTGTTTATCAACATATACATGTCCATCCGCATAAAATCATAAACCAATACATCCACTTCTGCATGTGTGTGTGAAAACATGCACATAAATAGAAAGACAAACAGACAGACACAAAAACACACGATGGCACACAATACCCAGTTAAATTCTAGCCCTATATTTCTCCCACACTAAAACTAAAACTACGACAATACCTACAAAAATTATCGTCAGCAGAGACCACACGCGATCCCTAACGACAAACTGTCCTGAATAATGCAAAGTTAAAACGTTACACTGAGGCAAGTTTACCACCGAGCTAAAATGCCCGTTTTCTATATTCAGAATTACATCGTCATGGAATGGGTTTTATGAACACTGGTTTTCGTCACGTAACGCTTAATTCTGCTATGCTGTTTTAACGTTATATGCTATTATGCTTTAATCGTACTAATTTTAAAAGGATTGATAATATGACAGAAAAAAATGTAAGAAATACGTGTATAATAATTTCACTTGATAGTCTCTATATATCAGTAACACTATAGTACTCCGATAAGATTTAGTAAAAACTAAATAAATAAATACATGAATAAATAAGGTTGATGATGGTGATGATGATGATGATGATGATGATGATGATGATGATGATGATGATGGTGAGGAGGAGGAGGACTGATTATGTGTTACTGAAACCTGCAAAGTTCTGTGAAAAAATGGTCAAGTTCCAAAATACAGAATATTTTTCTTATATATAAGAGACATTTGTCAATCGGATTACTTCAGAGGCCGAGAGATGTTGCCAGTTTCTTTCTTTCTTTCTCTCTTTCCTGAGATTAGACGAATTAAAGTGCACATATATGTACCGAGTAGCGAAAGAGACCGTATGAAAGCCACCGCGAACTGAGATATATATGTGTTTAAGCCTAGAGGTACATGTGTGAAATGAGGTTGTAGACAGTTTTTCCGTTACGCATTCTACATCTGGCAGTGCATTCCCCAGCCAATCAGCATTTATGGGGAGTAATGACGTCATCAGCCAAAGTCCCAACGCGAGGCAGTCTGTACTCAACCAAAGACTGCATTTTGCAGGAATGTAGTGAAAATATGTGATATTCCTGGATGTAGGGTGATAGTTCAGGGTAGTGAAGGTTATGGGGACTCGGCGGATGTCGACAGTCCTGGGCGCGCATGTGGTGAGGGAAAATATATGGTGTTGAGGGAAAAATAGCCGGTTGGTAATGGGTAAGTACAGTGGAGCTTCAAGCCGATGGACTGAAATATCAGATGTGTGTTTTATTTTATGTCATTACTATGAAAGTGGACATTTCTGACGCTAAAGGAAGAATATTTTAGATGCTGAAGAGAGAATATTTAAGATGCTGAAGGAAGCATATTTCAGGTGCTAAAGGAAAAGGTAGATTCATCTTATGGGTTCACACAATGGACATGTTTGAGCTACAGAGGAAAACGAAAACGAAAAAGGAAATATACGAAGAATACCAAGTGTACTTCCCCAAACAGCGAGTATAAATAATGGAAAGATATAACCCCCATTGCATATTGAATTTTAGATCACTAACTATAAATTGCAAAGGGTGTGAGAGCAACACCGTCGCATCTCATTAACCAAAACGGCCATTCGTAAGAGATAAAATACGGATTATTGCAAATTGGAAAAGTTCCCCAACGAATTATTCAGAATGAACAAAATGGATGAGATAAAAAAAAAAAAAAACACAAAAAAACTGTGATTGCTTTGATCTCCCTTAGAATTTATTTCAGGAATACATCAAATATGCAATAAGTACTCGAAACAGAAAAAAGGCGAGGCGGCAAAAATTCTGTTATCAGAGCCAGATATTTATAAGGACCAGTAGCCGATTATATTTTTTTATCTTAATTTCCCGAAAATGAATGTACAGTTTACCAAAACGACCATAGACCTCAACTCAAATTACCTGACAATAATAAATCACAAGAAATAACACATTACCATATTTCCATTCGTACACGAAACTGATACTGGCTCTTTGGCATCAATTTACCATCAAGTTGATAAACACGAAAGCCCAATTAAATGTGGAAATACACACTAAGTGCTGTTTTGGCTTGCTGATAGTGTGAGAGTGTTTTCAAGCCTGATATTACCCTCGTGAGCTTATTGAACCTGTTGTAACCCTCACTTGTGTATACAGTTCTCTCCGGTGGGTATGAAAAGGTGTTTTTGCTCTTCTTCTTCTTTCTTTTTCTTTTTCTTTTTCTTTTTCTTTTTCTTTTTCTTTTTCTTTTTCTTTTTCTTTTTTTTTTTTTTTTTTTTTTTTTTTTTTTTTTTTTTTTTTTTTTTTTTTTCGTTTTCCTTTTCTTTTTCTTTTTCTTTTTCTTTTTCTTTTTCTTCTTCTTTCTCTTTTCTTTTTTCTTTTTCATCTTCTTTTTCTTTTCTTTTTTCTTTTTCATCTTCGTCTTCTCTCTTTTTTGTCATACGCAAATACCTTTACTCTATTTCTATTATTTTTGCGTGTGTTTGTGTGTTCTTATTATGCATCATTATTTGTATCATTATTATCGATTTCCACATTTATCATTATCATCGATATTATTATTGTTGTTATAATTATTGTACTTATTTTGTTAATGTTATAACTATAATCATTATCATCATTATCATTACCATCAGTAATGGTGATGATATTAATTATTATCGTTATAATAATCATTATTATTATCATTATTATTATTATTATTATTATTATTATTATTATTATTATTATCATCATTATCATCATTATCATTGTTGTTATCATCATTCTTATTATTACTGTCTGCATTATCATTGTTATCATCATTATTATTACCATTGTTTATATTTACTTTTAATTGCTGTCACTGCTATTATCAATATCACCATCATTATCAGAATCATTACTGCAATTACTATTGCAATCTTTGGGGACTGTTATCATTATCATTACTGTTATCACCATTATTATTATCATTGTTATTGTCATTATCGTTATCATTATCATTACTATTATTAAGATCATTATTATCATTGTTATTGTCATTATCGATGTCATTATCATTACTGTTATCACAATTATTATGATCATTATTATCATTGTTATTGTCATTATCGTTATCATTATCATTGGCAATGGTAGCATCATCACCACCATTCTCATGACCATTGTAAGCTTCGCATATATTCCAGCACAAACAAGCTAAATGGTAATGACGATACAAGTCGACATCAAGAGAACACTTATGCCTTCAACCGCCACGCAAAGTAGAAGGTGAGGAGGGCCATTCAATAAATAATGATGATATGATACTATTACTCTGAGCAAATTATGTACTACAGAAAAGTACCCTTCGCATCACTTTGCCGTGATTGGCGCTAGTGCGATCATTAAAATGTTGTTGGAGAGAGAGACTGATCATTTTAGTACCTCTGGAAGTCGATGTGGGTGTGTCGTTTGTGAAGGTGGAGAGTCTGACTATTTCTCTATGCAGTATTTGGCAACAGGATGTAGGGAGTTAGAGCAGGAAGCATAAGGAGTGATATTGAAAAAATATTAACGATGTATTGCACGTAATAGTGGTATTTACCTAACAATGATAGCGCTATCAACTATAGGCTCATTAGGACATATAATGTATGTAGTTGGCTTAATGGGGTTCATTCTACTGCTGATCCTTATGTGATTCATATTATTTGTAGAAAAAAAATATCCTGCCCCTCAGTAATATCATCCACGGGAACATTACCCAGAGAAAAAAAATATTTGAAGAATTACTCGAAGACGAAGATTCTTGTAGAACTCAAAAAAAAAAAAAAAATAATGTAGGAAAATGAATCAAAGAGAAAATCACTTATATTCGACAAGAAAGTAACTCGAAGAGAAATTCCCCTAAAAAAAATACTTTCATCACTCGTGTTTCGCTCTAACTCTCTAGACAGGTAATAGTATCCTAATACCACAGTTTGTATAGACTTAAGCCTATTTCTTCCCTTAAGCCTATTAACTTTAATCTTTTCAATAACAACACTCAGACAGGATAATTTAATCACCCATTAACTGAACACCTACGTAGTATGTTAGTGATATGTATATGAACACAACCCATCTATCTATTCAGGACCCAAAGCCTGATAAAATACCAAATGAACTTGCAAAATGTATTTGAAAATGACAACCCAAACTAACACTTTATCCCAATGATAGCGATAAAAATTTAGCTTTAGTAATGATATCTATGGATGGAAACAGTCAAAGGTTGTCTACCCAACTTTCTAACAGACCAGGAATAACAGTATGTAGCCAAGAAAGGCGATCATCAAAGCACCGATTTTTGCTCCTGCCAAGTGAACATCTTAAGGTACGTGTGAATACTGTACGTGGATTCCTGCAGTCAAGTGAGGGCAAACTATAAATAGACTACGTATATGCGAGCAATGTTTCGCAACTTTGTAGGAAGAGGATTCAGTAAGTGGTGTTATTTTCAGCAGCTTTGAAAGGACGAATCGAAATTAACTGTTGTATAAAAAAGCGGTAATTATATTAAGATAATTTTCCATTAGACTACAAACGTAACTCTATCACAGGCCTACTATTTGAGAACTTGTTGCAAAGGGAATGACTGAACAAAATTACGTGACTGATACAAATAATCCTTATTCTTTTTCTGGGTGAAATAATGACGAACTTTCTATTATCCTTTGATAAGGTATTCCTCTCTGTGTTTATCGCTCTCCCTATCTACCTATACATTTATACATCCGAGTGCCTATCTATTTTATTCATGTATCTATTTATCTCGGTACATTTACCATGTAGCAATCATAGTC
>NC_061836.1:30302815-30307815 GCF_019202785.1 Penaeus chinensis
TGTATGTATGTATGTAGATGTATATATGTATGTATATATAGATATATATATGAATACATATAGAATATATATAGAAATACATATATATATATATGTGTGTGTGTGTGTCTGTGTGTGTGTGAACCTCATAGATATATGGATTGAAATATAGAAACCAAAACTAAACACAGATACACTATTTGACCAGAACCATTTCTATTCCTCTCTATTTACAAAATATATAACCTTTAGACCACGTATTTTAATCTGACTAGTGAAAATTAATTTAGATATGTACGTAGAATCAACGATTTTTAGGGTTTCCATTTTTTATTATGAACGAAAAGCAAATGGGTTCAAAAAGACGCAACACTAAGGTAAGGAAGACGCCTTACACGATGAAGATACTTAAATTGAAGCTTCGAAAGTTGTCTCGGATTATTTATCTTCTAAACGTCTTTCACTCACGCTATTTTTTTTTTTTTTTTCGCTTTTATGATTACCTTTGTCTATATTATCATCAGTCACTGGCTGGTTCCCTCCCACTTAATACTCAATTACCAAAAGGGGTGATTTCCCAATACAGGTTCACGAGGGACTGATCACACTTCGGTTCCTGTGAGATTATTTACTTTTTGGCAACGGGCGAAGGGGTATTTCGGCGGTAATATACTATAGTCAAATGCGAATTCAGCATATTTAAGTACACCAAATGCGAGGCTTTACTGTAAAATATCAATCTATTTCCGTATAACTGCAACGAGAAAGTATATGAACATTCTAAATTCCCGTTATTACTACAGGATCAAAACTAGTTCGTCCGTCTAATGCCCTGTTCTTACATTAAGATCAAAAGCCAATCTCCCCTCTTGTTTAATTCCCAGTTCTGACATCAAAAAACTAAAACCCGTTCTCCTCTGGTTTATTTCCAGTGCATGTTCCCAAATCAAAACTATCTCTCCTCATTAGCACTGAATGATGAAAACCAGATGGGCAGATACTTCCGGAGGCTTGTTTGTCGGGAAGAGGATTATTATAATGTGTGAGGAAGAAACTAATTGAGGTGGAAGTATGGTAAGAGGAAGAGAGGAAAACAGGACTGGCTTTAAACTGCTTTACCATGTCATTAACGGAAGTAGGATTGTAGTTGGTGTGCTTCCATCCCCTGATCCGAAGCAAATCACGTTCCTCGAGAAAAAAAGGAACACTTGCCTATGTTGAAATAGGACTGAACGATTTGTTTTTCTTCTGAGGCAAAAAAAACGAAACAAAAAAATATATAAAACTGTTATTTGAACAAAGAAACATATTGTTTACCTTTAAAGAAAACAAGAAAATCAGAAGATAAAAACATTGTCAAGTAAAGCCTAACATTAAGTGTACCGGAAAAATTAATCGCTAAAGTTATTGTAAAGCCGTCCTTGTATCCCAGAAAAAAGTATTTAGTAGTAGGAGAATCCGGGAGACAGGCAATAAACCAAGGCACGGTGATCAGTCAGTGAAATAGAGGAAATCTTAAGTCAGTGGAGGACAGTAATTCTGGAGATTGTTGTCGAGAAAAAAACTAAAATAAGTAGATGAAAATAAAGGCATTCTAATCAGTAAAGTTAGTAAAAACTAAACTAAGTGACATTTAGGAAATCTAAAGTTAGTGAAAGTAAAGGAAATTATAAGCCAGTGAGGTATGGATTTAGAATCAATAAAAACATGGAATCTGAAGTCAGTGTAGTACGGGAAAGTAAAGGTAGTTAAAAGGATTAAATCAAAGTTGTTTGTTTAAAGGCAACAGAGTACAGCGTATCTAATATCGGTAAAGGAAAGAAAATCCTGTCAGTGAAAATAATGAGGAAAGACTTGAGGCCAGAATGGCTTACGAAACCTGTAGGAAAGTGTCAAAAAAGAGGAAGCACGAAAGAACTGAGAAAACGATTAAAAAATGATAATAATAAATAGGTAAATGAAAAGATAAAACAAAATAAAAATGCCCCTACCAAACAAGACTTGAGGAAGATCAAAAACACGAACAAAAAAGTTAATAATAAGGTCACGTTGCCAAAGAAAAGCCATGGTAACAGCTGTTCAATTAAAGTTAAGAGCTTGTATACAATGTGGTTGTTGTCAGGAGGAATTACATTGGACATAGGAAATACGGAAAGCGCAAAGGATAAAGAGGGACACACCCTTGTTAAGACGGGAATACAACCAATTCGAAAGAGTATCAAAAATTTCCTAAACAAATAGGGTATTAAACAGAGAAGAGCCAAAGAAATGCATTGTAAAATATGACAAGGCATGCGCATTAAAAAAGTGTATGGGAGGGAGAGAGAAGGAGAGAGAAAGAGAGAGAGAGAGAGAGAGAGACAGAGAGAGAGAAGTAGAGAAAGAGAGACTGAGACTGGCAGACAGACAAACAGAGACAGATAGAGGGAGAGAAAGAGAGAGAGAGAGATGCAGAAGGGTGAAAAGGAGGAAGATGAAAATCATATATACACTTGTTAACAGCACGTGAAGAGAAGGGAGAGTTCATGTTTGAGATGTGCATAAGAAAGATATACAGAAGAGGCTCTGCTCTGCACACATTGCAAGAAAGAACACCGAGAAAGAAAAGATTGTAAGGTGCTTTTGGTATAAGTAAAAGTAAAAAAAAAAAAAAAAAAAAAAAAAAAAAAAAAAAAAAAAAAAAAAAGAATAATGATAATGATAATAGTTAACAATAATGATAATGATAACAATAATAATAAAATCTATAATGATAGTAATAATAACAATAATGATAAAGATGATGATAATGAATGAATGACTAATTAAGTAAATATAAAGAGAGAGAGGGCTTAACAGCTAATAGAACAAGATTGAAAAAAGAGGACTTAACAGCTGATAGAGCCAGTTTTAGGGAGATGATTTAACAGCTGATAGAGCCAGATTAGGAGAGACGGTTTAACAACTGATAGAACCAGATTAGGAGAGAGGGTTTAACAGCTGATAGAGAGAGGATTTAACAGCTGGTAGAGCCAGATGAGGAGAGAGGATTTAACAGCTGATACAGCCAGTTTTAGGAGAGCAGAACAGAGAAGGAGATGCTGTGATCCCCTTTCTTTAAGAATCCCGCATAATCTTGCAGAAAAAAAATAACTATGTCCTGTAAGCCCAATTAGGACAGACTGCTGAGTAACTTAAAAATAAGTAACATAGATAGAGAGAGAGAGAGGGGGGAGGGATATATATATATATATATATATATATATATATATATATATATACATATAAAGAGTGAGAGAAAGAAAAAAAAATGAGAGAGAGAACGAGAGAAAGAAATAGACACACAGACTGACAGACAAACTGACATACAGACGGTCAGGAAATCAGACAGGCATACAGAGTTATATATAAGTAAAACTACAGCGGAACAATAATGCATCAGACAAGCGAAAATATATGAATATATATGCAAAGGAGTGGCAAAGTTTTCAAAGGAACTAGGCTAAGAGCGAGCGAAAGGCTTTGACCGAATAACAAGGTGCGAGAGCGAATGCTAATGAAAAAAGAGACGATAAATATGGAAATACACGAAAGGGATTGAAAGGAATCGTGTGCAAAGTGGGAGACTCAATCCCTTTGAATCGATTTCGTAGAATACATTCGTAGGTTGATTGATGTGTGATTCATAACAGTGATAATAGCAATAATGGTAGTGAAAATAATGATAATCGTCATATACATAGCGATAATAATAATAATAATAATCATGATACAAAGTGAAAGTAATGATAATCGCAATGATAGTGATATTGATTGTGACAAGAATATCAAAAACAATATCAGTAACGATGATAATAACAATAATGATAATGATAGTTATAATGATAATGATAATGATTATAATAATAACAAAAAAAACAATCACCATCATCATAATCATCATTATTATTAGCAATTCTATTATTCTTATTATCATAATTATTATCATCATTATTGTTGTTGTTGTTTTATTGCTGTTGTTTTAATCATCATTATTATTACTATTATCATTATCATTATTATTATCATTATCATTATTATCATTATTATTATCATTATTATTATTATTATTGTTGTTATTACTATTATTATTATTATCATTACAACTATCATTTACAGTCATTACTATTAGTTGTAGTAGTAGTACCACCACCACCATTCTCATCATCATCATCATCATCATCATCATCATCATCATCATCATCACTATTCATCAACATTATCACCATCATCAAAAATAACGATGATAATAAAAAGAACAATAACAATAAAATTTAAAAAAAAAACAAAAAAAAACTAATAGTGATAATAATTACCTTATGTAGCACGTTGGGCTGACCTCGCTCGACCTCCTGTAGGTGAAGGAAGTCATCTCGATGTCTGAACCTTCTCGAGAACCTAAAGAGGCAGGGAGAGAGGGAGGGAGTGAGTGAGGGAGAGAGAGGGGGGAGGGAGAGGGTGGGTGGTGGAGGGGGGAGGGAGAGGGGGGAGGGGGGGAGAGAGGGAGGGAGGGAGGGAGGGAGAGAGAGGGGGGAGGGGGAGGGTGGGTGGTGGAGGGGGGAGGGAGAGGGGGGAGTGAGGGAGAGAGGGAGGGAGTGAGTGAGGGAGAGAGAGGGGGGAGGGAGAGGAGGGGTGGGTGGGAGGGGGGAGGGGTGGTGGAGGGGGGAGGGAGAGAGGAAGGGAGTGAGTGACAGAGTGAGAGGGAGGGGAGGGAGAGGAGGGAGAGGGGGAGAAAGGGAGAGGGAGAGAGAGAGGGGTGGGAGAAAGGGAGGGAGTGAGTGAAGGAGAGAGAGGAGGAGGGGGGAGAGGGAGAGAGGAAGGGAGTGGGTGAAGGAGAGAGAGAGAGGAAGAGGTAGAGGGAGAAAGGGAGAGGGAGGGAGAAAGAGAGAAGGGGAAAGAGGGAGGGAGTGAGTGAAGGAATGAGGGGGTGAGTTGAGAAAGAGGATGGGAAGGAAAGAGAGGGGGAGGGTGGGAGAGGAAAGAGAGAGGGGTGGAGTAGGGAG
>NC_061836.1:30317815-30322815 GCF_019202785.1 Penaeus chinensis
TATGTATATCTTTTTTTTTTCAACGGCCATTCAGTCCACTGCAGGACATATGCCTCTCTCATTCACTATTAAGAGGTTATAACACGCTAACACTTGTGCCACGGCGGTGACTTCCCCTACGACACCTGCGTTTGACTTCTCAAGGCGATATGTCGTTTCCTTGGGCTCGAGCCAGCAGCAGAGTGCATGCATTTATATATATATATATATATATATATATATATATATATATATATATTTATATATATATTTATATATATATATGCATGTAGAGAGAGAGACAGACAGAAAGACAGGCAAAGTTTAAAAACAAAATGATAAGAGAATAGATAAGAGAAAGAGGCCTTCAGACTCTGAAAACGACTCTGAATAAGAAGGTCCGAACAAACCGTGCCGTTGGAGAACTTTCCACACTAACGCCGCCGGGGACACGATTTTCGACCGTTGTTACGTCACGGCTCTCGTCATGACTACGCGTGATTGGCTTAGAAATGGTTATTTTGTATATTTTTTACGTTTTTTTTTATGTTTCTTATTTAAATCTTTTTTTTTAACAATTAGATCATGGGATATGTTAATTAGAGAGACAGAAAGAGAGAAAGGGAGTCAGTGAAAGGAGGGAGGCAGAGTGGGAAACAGACAGAGAGAGAGAGAGGGAGGAATAGGAACAGGAAGAAAAAGAGAAAGAAAGAGAGATAGGAGAAAGGTAGGGAGAAAGTAAAGAAAAGCACAAGAGGAAGAAGACAATAAGAAAATGAGAGAGTTAATGCTTTTCCAATTTTCTTTTTTTTTTCTTCTTTTTGAACATAATTACCAGTTATTTAAGTCATTTTTTTTCTCTCTCTTCTAGATAAATAACAATTATTTTCTCATTCTTTTATATGAACCACAGAGAATACTTTACAGTTTATGAACGTCCTTCGGTTATGATGACAATGCAAGCGTACAATATACTTTTTGAAGTTCACAATAAAGTACGTTTTCAAAGGAACAAACTGCGTTTCAACAAGTACAGTCCTTTCAGCCCTTGATAAACAACGGCGGATGGTTTGCGTTGTTTTTTTATGCCAGTTTTAGTTTTCATAGTCTTCATTGTCTGTTCATTTAAAGTTTTCAGTTTTTTCTTTTCATTATTATTTTTTTTTTTTTTTTTTTTTTTTTCTCCTTTTTTTTCTTGACAGAAGTATAAACTTTAAATTGGTCACGTTTCTCTTTCAGTTTATAATTTATCCCTCTTGTCTCTTTCTTATTTCTCTTCTGCCTCTTTTTCTTCTTCTTCTTCTTCTTCCAATTCTTCTGCTTCTTCTTCTTCCAATTCTTCTGCTTCTTCTTCTTCCAATTCTTCTGCTTCTTCTTATTATTATTATCATTATTATTATTCCTCTTCTGTTTCTCCTTCGGCTTCTTCTGCTTCTTCTTCTTCTTCTTCTTCTTTTTCTACTTCGTCTTCTTTCTTCTTTCTTCTTTTCCTTCTTCTTTTCCTTCTTCATATACTGTTTCTTCTTTCTTTCTTTTTCTTCTTTTTCTTCTTCTTCCTCTTTTTATCTGCTTCTGTTACTGTTTCCTTTTTTCCTTTGCTTTTTATTCTCATTCTCATTCTCATTATCATTATCATTATGCTTCTTCTTAGTATCATTACGCTTTTTCTTCATAATCTTGTTATTCCCCATTTTTCATCTTCTCTTTGAACTCTACACTCAAAGAGAGGAAACGTCGCTGCTTCAATGCTTCTGTCACAGTTATATTAACACTCACACGAAGACCTTTTATTTACTGCATATAAATCGCCTCATGGATCGAATCACGAAGCATCGGGTGAACAGTCAGCGATGGTGGTGATCTGTGACTCTTTTGTGTGTAAAGGGTAAATAGATACTTTGTAAAATTCGTTTTTTTTTTTTTTTTTTTTTTTTTAATTCTGAATGGGTTTATCGTCTATCTGTATTTATAAGTAATTTTGTTGGTGTAGTATATTTATTATTTGGTATATTGTTTTGATTTTTCGAGATGACAGTCTTTTGTTTTGATGATATTTTGAGTTATTTTCTTTTCAGTTCAAATTTGGGGTATTTGGTTTTGGATTCTAGCTTTGGTTTCAATCATTTCTCGATCTCTGGCGGTCTATTGAATTTAGATTTTCTTTCAATCAAATGTAGATATTGGACTTTTAATTATATTTAGATTAGACTAGACGTTTGGGTTGTCTGTCGAACCTCACATCATCGTCACTCTAACAGACAGACACACATGCAATAGGATTATCAAGGCCTCCTATTGCCTGGTTACAAAAAAAAAAAAAAATTGTCCTCAATATCCGACGGAATTTTAGCCTTTGATACAGCCCTCTTCAAAGGCTGTGTCCAGCGAGGCAACACGGACTAACACGGGAGAAGTAAACAGTTAACCCTCCTCGTCAGGCGCTTATTCACTGAAGCCTATGCATGGAAGAAGAAGAGAAAAGGCTTAATCAAGTTTACTTTGTTTCAAGGTTTAGGAAGACGCAAACAAGCCCGCTCGCACTTGCCCCTGGCCTTCGCACTTGTTTGCTTCCAGTGTGGACGCGAAATTTGGGAATATGAATATAATTTAAAGTGTTCCTTTAATCTAAACGTGGCTCGGTGTATGTCATCTACTTTATCGAAGATGTAGAAGGTGAAGTTAATATTGTAATGATCTTCGTGTTATTGTAATGAGCACAAGGGGTGTGAAGCTAAAAGGACCCAATAATTCGTCTCATTTACCTAGTCTTTAAGTATATGTTACAACTTTAGTATACCTCAACTTTGATTAGTCTTTAGCTATGTACTGTAGTATTTAATTATCTCTCAGAAAGCTGATACTTTATTTTAGTATTTTTGTACGAAGTTTTATATATGTACACGTCATATTACACTAAGAATTGGGAATCAAATGAATCTGCGTAAAATATAATAGTTTGTCCCATGAAGTGTCAGTTTTCATTGCTGTTTCCACAATGTAGCTCTTAGATTTAAGAGTAATACATTACATTCACTGGTATTGTATTATATCAAGGTTGTATAATTAATATTGTAATAAATATTTGTTTTCTTTTTTTTTAACTGAAAAGAGGCTTTTTCAGTTAGGAAATGACGCACGTATGAATTATGAAGGATAGTATGCTTGTAATATATATGATCCGAAATACAAAAGATATTACACCCTGATATTACAACAATAACCGCAATGAGAGAGAGAGAAAGAACAGCGAGGAGTGCCTGAAAGGGTTCAGATTAATACCTTTGAATATCAATAATGGCGGACACGTGGCACTGTGGCACTGTGGCACCATCCTGACATTATTCTCGGAATATTGAGGATTAAAACTCATTCAGAGTGATCGTTTGTGTGTGTGTGTGTGTGTGTGTGTGTGTGTGTGTGTGTGTGTGTGTGTGTGTGTGTGTGTGTGTGTGGATAAGAAAAGATAACAAGATATGAGCAAAAGAAGAAAAGAGGAGAAGGAGGGAGAACTGAAGAATGCAGATGAAAGCGAATTATTAAAAATTTAAGGATTTATGACATATTATATCAGGAATGATTTGGTAATTGCATTTAATTATTTGATATTACCTGGAAAGCTGGCGTTAGATCATAGTAACCCTCTGTGATTTTTTATAGTGTGGATACTTAATGAATAATCTTGATAATTATTTTTTTTTTTTTTGGTTTTTTTTTTTTGGGGGGGGAGAGAATCCACACTTGATGAAGTGTTTTCCAGAAATTGGGGAAATACTGACTTTGTTTGTGAGGAAAGGGGGGGGGGCGCTACATTATGGCTTTGGGAAACTTCTCAAGATGATGAACTTCTCTGGAGGAGGAACTTCTTCAGCGAGAAACTTCTCTGGTTGAAGATCTTCTTTGGGCGAGGAACTTCTTTACCTTCTTTGGATAAGGAACTCGTCTGGGTGAGAAACTTCTATGAATGAGGCGCTTCTCTGGGTGAGGATCGTATTCGGGCGAGGAACTTCTTTAGCTTTTTTGGATAAGGAACTTCTTTGAGAAACTTCCTTGGGTAAAGAAACTTCTTTGGATGTGGAACTTCTCTGGGTGAGAAACTTCTATGGGTAAGGAAACTTCTTTTGGTGAGAAACTTCTTCGAGAGGAACTTCCTTGAATGAGGAACTTCTCTAGGTGAGAAACTTCTGTGGGTAAGGAAACTTCTTTTGGTGAGAAACTTCTTCGCGAGGAACTTCCTTGCCATTCGCGTGACGTCCTCTTCTGCCCACGCGGAGAGACTGTTCCTCTCCTTCCTATGGGTCAGATTCACACCTGAGACCGATCCTACTTCACAAGTTCTTTGGATTTGTATGAGCTGTCTGTCGGTATATATCTTTAAAGTGTCTCTTGCTTTCGATCTGTAATATATCTTGTGAATATCTCTTGATGTCTATTGCTATATTTCTTGAAAATATCTCTTGCTGTCTATTGAGATATATCTCGAGAATGTATCTTGCTTGTCTATTGGTCTATCGCTTGAGAATAAGTCTTGCTCTTTGCTGACATATATCTTGAGAATGTTTTATGCTGTCTGTCGGGTATACATCTTGGGAATATCTTTCGTAGCCTGTGGGTATATATTTAAGAGTGTTTCTTACTGTCTTTTGGTTTGTATTTTATGAACATCTTTTGTTTTCGGTATTTATTTCAAGAATATTTTTTGCTGAGCATCTGTACATAATTTAAGAATATCTCTTGCTGTCTGTTCGTATATGTCTTAAGAATATCTTCCTGACTGCCGATATATATATATGAAGAATATATCTTGCTGTCTATCGCCATTACCTTAAGAATAGTTCCTGTAGTTTGAATCTTGAGGTCTGAAGAATATCACTTGAATTCTATCGTTATAACATTAAGAATCGTGCTGTTTCCCTAGACACGCAATTGTCTTATTTATGATGCTTATTTCGAAGGAGTTCACAGTGTAGTAGGGATGAATGAAGCTTCGAACACCTATTATAGAAAATAAAAAAAGTTGCCTG
>NC_061836.1:30345315-30350315 GCF_019202785.1 Penaeus chinensis
TTTATTACTGCTATTATTATTATAATTATTATTATCATTATCACTCCTATTATCATTATTATTACTATTATTTTCACTCCTATTATCACTATTACTATTATTATTATTATTAGCATTACTTTCACATATGAGTTATTTCTTGTTAAGTCTGAAGAATCAACATTATCTGCCAGATCAAAATGGACTGTAAAAAGTTTAAAGAAAATAAAATTTAAGTAAATTGAGTTTTTTAATTATATTAACCACTAAACAATGGAAAATCTTTCACATAATTGGAACGATTTTTTCGTAACATTTATGACATACTTATCAGGTAATGTGATTTACTTTTATTAATTATGAAAACGTAAACGTGCAAAAGAAATTATCCTTTTCGATATAGATATAGTCACTAGTCCATTCTCCTACGTAAAGTGATGTGGGTATTAGTGTACAACTGACCGGCAAGGCTGTTCGCTAGCGGCATCGACGTGTTTTGGGAAAGGCTTCGAAAACATTGCAGGATTACGGTATTTTGTTTAGCTTTTTGATAATCGCCTATGTTATGCACACGCGTACATACACACACACACACACGCACATACACAAACACACACACACACACACACGCAGACACACATTTACGCGAGTTTGTGCGTGTGTGCGGTATGCTATAGTCGTTGTTTTGAAGTGGTATTGCTGTGATTAACAAGTGTAAGCCAAAAATGACGTATTATTTTGGGTCTTTTAAGACTTGGGGTAAACTGCTTTGGTGATTTGGATTAGATGATATTGTGAAAGAGATTGTGTGTGTGTGTGTGTGTGTGTGTGTGTGTGTGTGTGTGTGTGTGTGTGTGTGTCTGTGTGTGTGTGTGTCGGCGGTGGCTTAAATCAAGGCTGGAATCAAAAATCTCAAATAACCCCCCCAGCCCGATTATCACAGCCAATCACGCTCGCAATGAGTACCGACTCTGATCTCACGTACTCGCTAAACCCCAAATCATGCGTCAGCGATAAAAGCGATCGATAGCCGAGCGCGTTCTCCACTGCCCTCAACGCCTCTCGATCGACCAGAGGGTCTGCCGACGAAGGAAACTACAATGAGGTCCTTTGTTATCTCAGCGCAGAGACCGAGAGTGGTTTTTCAGGCAACACGACTCATGGGAATTACAATTTTTTTTGAGCTTTTAAAAACACCAGACATGTAGAAAAAAAAAAAAAACACGCACACATACACACATTATCATTATTATCCTTATTATTATCATTATTATCAATATTATCATTATAATTTTCATTATCATTACTAGTATTATTATTCTCATTGTTATTCTCATTATTATTATTATTGTTATTATTATTGTTTTTTTTTATTATTATTATTCTCAATATTATTATCATTATCATTGTTGTTTTTATTACTATCTTTATTATCATTATTATTATTACTGTTACCATTATTATCATTATCATTATTGTGTTTGCTGTTATTATTATTGCTATTATTATTACCATTATTATTATCGTCATCATCCTTATCATTATCATTATCATTATCATTATTATTATTATTATCATTATTATTATTACTGTTATTATTATTATTATTATTATCACTATCATTTTTATTACTATTATTATCATCATCATTATTATTATCATCGTCGTTACAAATATCATCATTATTATCATTATAACCATCATCATTACTATATATAACATTATCATCATTATCATATGTGTTAGCTATGCATATAAATACATGAATACATGTATTTATATTCATATTCCTTTCCCTCAGAATGCCATTTATCTATTCCCTCTCGGATCCTGTGACCCCCTTCCTGCAATGGAATGCCTCTGTGCCTTGCCATTGCAAATATCCTTCACTCCCAAGTTAACACTATATCCACGTAACTTTTTTGCAAAAGCTGAGTGTCACAAAGAAAAAGTTAGTTTGCTATCCCTGCATTGTGAACTTTGCTGACATAGCGGTGTTCTCGAGGTCACAGTTTATAGCAAGTTTTTATTTGTTTCATGTTTTTGTTTTTGTTTTTTTTCTTTTTCTAAATAATAGGTGTACGTAGGCAGTTTTAGTGGAGTGATTTTTACGAGAGAAAAACAGAAAATCACTAGCGATATTTATGGGGAAGCTGCAATGTACATTTTTTTTTTTTTTTTTTTTTTTTTACCGCAGCTAAAAAATAGCACAGTGAACCTGATTTGATTTAGGAAAAATGGATGAATAAAAAGCAGCGATTGTATAAAATAATCATAGTGAGTTTTCCAGATCACTAAGGAAGGGATGCAATAATCCCCTTTGCAACAGACAAATTGCATCATCACGTATGCCACTCCCCCTCTTCCCCTCTCCCCCTTTCAATAGACAAAAGCAAAGGGAAGAAGAGATAAAGGAAAAATGATAAATCGATAAAAAAAAGGACACAAGAATGATATATACACGGTTTACTTCACTCGGATTCACGATCGGCTTCACCGCTTCGAAATTGATCGAAAAATAACTGAACATGTTGATAAACCATCCTATTAAATACTTTAATCTTTCCTCTACTGTACTATAATACATGAATCGTTAAACGGGATACCAATGGCTATACATTTTGTCCATGCATATTAGAGGCGAGTGAAATTCATAATTGTTATATTCTGTGGCTATCAACCCTAATTTACAGTATATTTATAAACACGGGAATATCAGACACACAAAACAAATATATAATGGGGGAGTTTGATTTTTAAAAAGTACGCAATAACAGTGCCTTTTCAGCTGCTATGCAACATATATTGGGTGATATTTAGATGGAATTTCCGCGTGTACATGTACGGGTACGAATATTTCGTGTGTGTTTGTGTGTACGTGTGTGCGCGTGTGGGTTTTCAAGCGTCTTACACAGACATAAACTGTATATATATGTGTATATATATATTTATATTTATATATGCATATATATGTATGTGTAGATAGCTAAATAGATTGATTGTTTGATAGATAAATATAGTGTACATATATAAATATATACATGCACGCGTACACACACACACACACACACACACACACACACACACACACACACACACACACACATATATATATATATATATATATATATATATATATATATATATATATGTATAAAGACGAAACAAAATGCTAATTCCTCAAATTGTCTGAATACCATTTTTATATGATGAAAGACATGTAAAAGTTTGATGAATCATTCCACGTGCACTGTTTTCAAAAAATGTTTTCTCAATGGCAGAAATACTAAACGCATTTCTACGGCGAGCTGTGGACATGTATTCTGAATTTTGTATTCGTGACATTTCTGTGAACAAAGGAATTTAAAATATTCACCATATGATTACTAATGTACTTTATAAAGTACATGTTGCATGTAGAGGCACTAAAATAAAGTACCATATAAAAGGCTTTTATATTCCATATCCCTTCCACAACGTCGCATAGAGAGCCAACAGAATAGAATTCGAGATAAATTATTTTTTATATTCCAAGCCCTTCTACAACGTCGCATGTAGAGCTAATAAGATAAAATACGAGACGAAATACTTTTATAGTCCCGATCCCTTCGCGACGTCCCATGGAGAGGCAATAGAATTAGCTCTTGAGGTGAAATACTTTTATATCCACGATCCCTTCCAGCCTCAATGAATAATTCGTTATTTTCAGCAGGATGTTTTCGTAATAGGACATGATGATACAATCAAAACATCAGTTCAGAAACCGAAGAAAGTTATTTCGAATTATTAGTGATATAATCAAATTACACAGAGCAGTTGTAACTTACAAGGTACTTTACAACGTGTGACGTCATAGCAATGGCGGCTAATTTTGTTTCGAGTATGGCCTTCGGAGCCTTACGACATTGCAACGGCTCCGTGGCGAGATGCAACAATGTAAGCTGTTTTGAGTATCCGGTCCCTGATTCATAAGAGAAGTCGTAAATGAACGATATCTCAAAATATGATATCAATAGAAAGGAAACCCCAATTTTTACGTCAGTTTACTACGATTTTCAACCTCCAGTAAGCTCGAGTTAGTAAACATATCAGGAAATAAGTAACATAAAATATTTGGTTTTGATTTATAAGAACTGTCAAAAGCATGACATGTTATATCTTATCGAGGAGCAGACCATCCATTTTTTTTTTTTTTTTTAATTAGTTCATTGCAATTATACATTTCCTGTTGTCTGTTACAAGCAGTTTTTAATAGATTTTCACGTAATGCAAAATCCCATTATTACATTTTACAAATTATACGCTGTTTACCAAAATAATAACCATACTAATTAAGTATAATGATATGATGCTGTTTGTTATAAACATCTGACAGATTATCAAGTGACGAAATTGCATGTTATAAATTATACACTCTGTCCAGAATTTTTTTTTAAAATACACAGTAATGCAACTAAAAACTTTCATAGAATATCGCCGTCATATCTTTTAGGGAATATATATAAACTTAAATATAGAGAAATACTTAATTTTCTTCCTAGTTCATTGGCGTTCGACTTTACGCTGTTCACGATGATTACTGATCTGCCCTGTACATCGTTGCTGTTCTGTTTATTCCTCTACGCTTTCTTTGTGTCTATTTTCGTCCCCAATCTGCTGCTGGGAGGGAGAGGAAGAGGGAGGGAGGGAGGGAGGGAGAGGAGGAGGGAGGGAGGGAGAGGAGGAGGGAGGGAGGGTGAGGAGAAGGGAGGGAGGGAGAGGAGGAGGGAGGGAGGGAGAGGAGAAGGGAGGGAGGGAGAGAGTGAGGGAGGGAGGGAGAGGAGAAGGGAGGGAGGGTCCCGTGTTCATTCATTTTCCTGTGATTTTTTCTTTTTTTTTCAAGGGATATTGATGGCTTTTGAAGTGGCCTTTTTTAGTTTAATTTATCTTGTTAAGTTGTTATTTTCTCGCTGTTATGAAGCGTCGGTTTCTTGTTGTCTATTCTTTCTCTTGCTAATAGGCCCGGCGAATTGTGTGTGTGT
>NC_061836.1:30357815-30365315 GCF_019202785.1 Penaeus chinensis
CAAACTACATGCTTTTGTAATGCAAGGAGTAAGCAATCCAGGGAAATCTCTTGTGGCAAAAGTTCTGTTACACAATTTACATCCAACAGAGGTAACAAAAGATTCAATTGGAAACAATTTCAGATTTTCAAGACTTCCCGATTCAAACTGTGTACACACTGAGGTTGACATATGGAAATCTATTTTAGGAGGTGAACATATGGAAACGGATGTTAAACACCAAGATCATGAGGAGATCCCTAATACATCATGGATAATACCATCAAATAAAGATATTACGGAACCTTTGAAAGGAGAGGACCGAACAAGTATTCTCAACCGAATCTTCAAATTTGAATTTAAGCGAGTTCTGGCAACTCGAGACATCAAACCATATATAAGGGAGGAGGCGATCCAACCCTTGTTTTTGTTTCGACATTTTTTTTTTTTTTTTTTTTTTTTTTATAATCTCATCAGACAGTCCAATCGATAATCAGAACATATTAGTGATGTCATTGGCATATCCAAAAAATTCCTTAGTCGCGGATCCCCTATCCGGAGTGTGCTTCCGGAAGAAAACGAGGAGCAGATCAGACAACTAGTGGAAGACATAAAGCC
Organism: Penaeus chinensis; assembly: GCF_019202785.1. Lineage (NCBI taxonomy): Eukaryota > Metazoa > Arthropoda > Malacostraca > Decapoda > Penaeidae > Penaeus > Penaeus chinensis. Next base: position 30,358,413 of record NC_061836.1, read on the forward strand.
ACACGGACTACAACTTAGCGGATCAGACTCCCCCATATACTCCGATGACGGGGAGGAGGGATCTTCCCCAGGAAGAGCAACTTTCTAGAAAGAGGAGAGCAGTAGGAGGTGTGGAAGGAAAAGAACAAACAGGTATTTTTATATATAATGTTGTTTTTTACCTAACTAATATCTATGATTATTGTTCTAGGTTCATGTTTTAATTATTTTTTATTATTCTATTAACAGTTGAGTCAATTGGAAATTCAGTGGGAATAACATTCGACAAGAATATTTTCAAGAATCCATTGAAGAGCGGTCAAGGTGAAATATTGGAAGTGAAAAGAAATATAGAGGCAGAAAATGTAAGTACAGAACAAGGACTTACATACTGTGGAGAACAAATTGAACCGTTTGCGAGAAGAAAGAAGTGTAGAAAGAAAAAAGGTAAAAACTTATGACCAGCAATATGGGCTATGTATGAACTTATTTGTTAGGTATAAACCACTTGCACCAGGACATATAAGAACCAAAATACCACCTGAGGAGAAAACAAAACTCTTCTGTTTATATGGACCTTCTTTCATGACAGTTAAGAAACATTGTCATGATATTTGGCTGCAAAAGGAAAAGGAAATATTGAGGAGTATGACATACCTAGAAAGACTTAGATATATCTATAAAGAGGACAGAGAATTAACACAACAAGAACATAAACAGGTAAAGGCATTCAAGAACATTATTGAAGCCAGCAATATCGACTTCAAAGAATTTATATCTAAATTATGTTATATATTTGACAGCAAGAATAGTAAACTACATGGATTTGTAATTCAAGGAGTAAGCAATGCTGATAAATCCTTGATACCAAAAGTCCTGTTACATAACTTATACCCAACCAATATAACAAAGAATTCGAACGGAAACAACTTCAGATTCTCAAGACTACTAGATTCAAACTGTGTATTGTGGGAAGAAGCAAGTATTCCACCTACTAAGGTAGACATATGGAAGTTTATATTAGGTGGTGAAATAATGGATGTTAAACACCAGACTCATCAGGAAATCCTAAACATACCATGGATTATAACATCAACTCGAGATATTACAGAACGTTTAGAAGGAGACGACAGAGCTAGCATCCTTAACCGAATTGTTTAATTTGAATTTAAACGAGTATTGGCAACTTAAGACGTCAAAACGTATATAAACGAGGAGGTAGTGCAACGGTTCTTACTACAGAACGCAGATCAGATAAAGGAGCTAGTAAAGACAATCAGACCACACGGATTACAACATGGCAGACTCCCCCTTACACTCCGATGACGAGGAAGAGGGATCTTCAGAAAGTCTAACTTTCTAGAAAGAGGAGAGCTGTAGGTGTAGAAGGCAACGAACAAACAGGTAAGTTTACGAGATATAAACATTTTATTAAGTATTTGTTTATTAAGCATATGAATCTAATAGTTTATATACCAATTACATACTTTAATTCTTGATTAATATTCTGTTTACAGTTGAATCAATTGGGAATTACATTCGACAAAGATATTTTTAAGAATCCATTGAAGAACGGTAAAAGTTAAATATTAGAAGTGAAGAGTAACATAGGAAAAAAGTTGGCATCAACATTTACTAATAAATATCATTTTACTATTAATGATGGAAAAATATATTAGTGGAAGTGCACTTGCAAATTTATAATCAACCTGCCATCCAGCTAACGATAGTGAGGTTATTGGTTATAAGACATATATGAGGAACAATGATAATTTAAATAGAAAGGCTCATGACTGGATTGATCCTAGGCCATCTAGTCCAGAAACATCCATAACAACAATAAAGCGACCTGATATGCCAGAGTTAATACAACATTGTGCACTTGAGATAGATACATCACTTATTATCCGATTCTATATGGATGAGTACAGAGAGACTTGGCATACTACTAACCTAAGTAGTTATATCCCTAAGCCTCCACCAGTAAACACTGGAGGAACATATAAATCTAACCCAACCCATGTCTAATTCCAGACAGAATCAGATGGCACATTCTTGAAGCGTTGGTACCATCTCCTACATCAATTATCAATATTGAGGAGGGACAATACAGAAAAGGTCAAGAGAAAAAACGGGGATCTGTACATCTTACCTCTGTGTTTGTATGAAAAACCTTACAACATTAAAAGAATCTGGGCGCTGATCCCGTTGAGAGATCTTCTTAGATATTAAGATGAAACTTTTCACGATCTATTGTCAAAGGAAGAATTAGAAATTACCTGTAATATTGAGAGTGGAGACATTTACTATGTAAGCCATGAATTTAGTTTGTACTATTGGTCATAAATTTATGTAAGTTAGTTTGTACTATGAAAGCCTTGAATTTATGTAACTTAGTTTATAAGATTATACCATGACTTCCTTTAAATTACATTTTAGATTATACTCTAGTTTATAAGTTTATTAACATAACATGTAAGACATAATTGGATTGCTATTAACAAATAAAAAAGAAGCTTTATTTATTTTTTATTATCCAATGATATACATATATATAAATACGTTCCGTAGAATGTCTTCCATAAAGTCTACACAAATAAATAAACCTTCTCTACCTTCTCTTCCCCAATCTATATTGTTTCTCTAACTTCTCATTTCGCTTCCACACCTAAGTTTTATAAAAAAAAAAAAAAATAATAATAAAAAAAAAAATAAAAAAAAATGATTCCCGAAGTTATTGATGCCCGAAAGTTCACCTTCCCAACAAGAACTTTCATCTTGTCTTTGTGACTGTATGAAGAACCCTACACAAGCAGCAGGATTTGGGCGCCGATCCCATTCAGAAATCTTCTCGTGCAATATGTTAAGGATCCTAGATATAAGGATGAAACCTTTCACGATTTATTGTCAGAGGAGAGGTTAGAAAGTTCATGTAATATTAAGGGTGGTGATGTGTATTATCTGAACCATGAATTTATGTTCTAGAATTAATTTCAAGTATGATTATGTAATCATTAATATGAAGATTATAATTTTGAGGAGTATTGCTACTAACACTGTATAAGATACAATTGGACCAATTGGATTGCTATTAACAGATAAAGTAAATATCTTTTAATATCCCGACACATGCGATATATTATAAAAACAGATGAATAAGTTCCATAGACCGCCTTCAATAAAGTTTATACATAAGGAACAAAACCTACAACTTTATTCTCTAGCTTCCGCTTCCGCTTCCTCACATCACTTCATGTCCCAGCTTCCACTTCCTCAGATCAGTTTATACTCTACTTCCGCTTCCACAATATTTCCCATATACTTTTACCCAAGAAATATTTCGCTAACAGTTCACCTTCCCGAAAAGAACTCTTAAAAAAGCCGCTTTATTTGCATACGCCGACTTAGTTGTGACATATTTCAAAAATCCGCTTTGCGGCAAAAAGTTCTTTTTTTGAATTATATTTACACGCGGTCCCTTAAGGACCACCAACTAAGTTGGTGATGAAGTTGACGATGAACACATCCACATCATCTTTACCTGTCACCACACAAAAAAGAGATCCCTGGAAAGAATCGCAGCAGCATTTGGTCTTAACCCGACCGAAACTCAAGTCGCTAAACAAAGTCTTATCAAAGTCAGGACTCCCATCAATGCGCATTATACTTTAGTCGCTCGGGTATCAGAGACAGGTGGGTACAATATAACGGTGGAGTTCAACTAATAAAAGAATTCTTACAAGAATACCAAGATATTATTGAAGCAGAAAATGTGGACACACAAGAAGGATTAACATACTGTGCACAACAGAGAGAACAAAGAAAATTTGCGAGAACAAAAGTACGCTCTCACTACCAACAATATGAAATGTGTATGGAGCTGTTTGATAAATATAGTCCTTTAGCACCTGGACATATTAAAAGTATAATTCCATCAGAAGAATAGAAAAAACTATTCTATACATATGGGCCATATTATAACATAATTGTGAAGAATTGTCATGACATTTGGCTGCACAAAGAAATAAGATTCTGACAAATATGACATCTAGAGAGACTGACATACATTTATATTGACAGAGCATTGACTGACTCAGAAAATACACATGTAAAGAAGTTCAAGAAGATAATTGAACAAAACAATATTGACTCAAAGGATTTCATAGCCAAATTTTGTTATGTATTTGATAACAAGAATTCAAACATACACGCATTTGTAATACAAGGAATGAGTAATGCCGGGAAGGAGTTACACAACTTACATCCAACCACAATAACAAAAAAAAATCAAGTGGAAACAACTTCAGATTCTCACGTTTGCCGGATTCAAACTGTGTATTATGGGAAGAAGCAAGTATTCCACATAGTGAAGTAGACATGTGGAAATCGATTCTAGGAGGAGAAAAAAGGGAAACAGACGTCAAACATCAAGATCATCAAGAATTTCCAAATATTCCGTGGATAACATCAAATAGAGACATTACAGAACGTTTGGAAGGACAAGATAGGGAGAGCATCCTGAACCGAATTTTCAACGATTCTTGGCCACTCATGACGTCAACACATATATAAGCGGTGAGGCGATACAACGGTTCTTACTACTACACAAGCAGGCGATCAAAAAGGTCATTGAGACTATCAAGCCACACAGACTACAATATTTCGGACAAGACTCCCCCACCGACTTCAATGACGGAGAAGAGAGGACTTCCCCAGGAAGAGCCACTTTCTAGGAAAATGAGACCTGTTGGAGCATTAGAAGCTAACATACAAACAGGTAAGAAATTTTAACTTATATTGAATTAATTTCTGATATGAAATTGGATTAAGTATAGAGTGTAATTTAAGTTTATTATTCATTGACAGCTGAATCCATTGGGAATTCTATGGGAATTATGTTCGATAGTGATATATTCAAGAAGCACCTGAAGAGCAACGAGTATTATACATTAAATGTTGAAAGTTGCTTAACAAAGAAAATTGCATCAACATCAAGTCCGGGTACATTTATAACAATTAGAAAGAAGCCAGATATGCCAGAATTAAAACAGCATTGTGCCATAGAGATTGATACCACGTCGGTCATCCGATTCTTTATTGATGAATACAGGAGAACCTAGCACACTACTAATTTAAGTCCTTATATTCCCACCCCATTACCTGTAACACCTGGAGGTACATATAAAGCTAACCCTATCCATGTTTAATTCCAGATAGGATGGCAAATCAGTGAAACGGTAGTGGCATCTCCCTACGGCAATTTGCAATACTGAGGACGGAAATTACACTGTAAACAAGTCTGAGAAAGTCAAAAGAGATGTCGGGGATATTTTCATCTTGTCTTTGTAGCTGTGTGAAAAAAAACCACACCATCAGAAGAGTTTTTGCCCCGATCCCAATCAGAAATCTTAACGGATAGTCTCAGTTTTTGGTTTCAGATATATCCAGGTTAATCTATATTTGGTCTACAGATTCTCAGGTCATTAAGAAATCATGTCAATTAGTAAGGGGTCATTCTCGTTTCAGGTCATATCAGAGGTAAAAAAAAAAAATACACAAAAAAACTCCCAGTTCACACAGGAGAAGTCAAAACGCCTCCACCTGATAAAACAAGAAGTTAAGCGAGTCCTAAGTAAAAAAAAAAAAAAAAAAAAAAAAAAAAAAAAAAAAAAAAAAAAAAAAAAAATCTTAAGCTACATTTCAAGATGTTTAAAAAGAATTTAAAAAGTTCCAACATAACGCTGCTATCAAATCGGATCACCCATAGAACCAAACGATCGCCAGAGCATGCACTACCGACCATATATCGAAGTCCCCCCCTGAAAGATCATACGCGAAAAAGAAAACGGAGTGAGTGTAATACCTTAGACGAAAGAGTCGATGATTTTTCGAAGGAAATCAATAAATGAAGTTACCCCGCGAAGTTGCTTTTAAGAGGAGCACCAAAAGGAAAATGAGAAAGGACGACGAAGAAGGTATTGAAGGAGAGAAGGGCAATAAAAAAACGAAAGGAGAGAAGGATAAAAAGAAACGAAAGATTAAAAAAGGGGAGGATAAAAGGGACAGGGATCATGATGATAAAGGACGGAAGAAAGATAATCACTTGGGAAGATGTGATAAATATGGTAATAAGGAGGGAGATATAAAACGAACGATGAATAGAAGGGAAAAGAAGGTAAACGTGAACACAGAGCCAGCGTGGGAAGAAAGGGGAAGCACTAATAAGAGGAATAAAGACGGAGACGGAGATCGAGATAATAAATCTATAGAAGAATAGAATTGGTACACATTAAAGTGAGGGAATTAATGTAAGAGAGAGATAAGAGAAAAAAATAGAAGAGAAGGAAGAGGGAAAGAGAAGAGGAAAGAATGAAAAGATAAAAGAAAAATAGGAGAAGATAAAAAGTGGGAAAGAGAAGAGGGAAAAAGGAGATGAGAAAACGAGAATGAAATAAAATAAAATGAGCAGAAGAGAAAAAAAAGAGAGAAAGGAGAAGATGAAGGAAAGGAGAGGAAGAGAGAAAACAGAAGAAGAAAGAATTGGAAACAAGAAAGGAGAGGAAGAGAGAAAGCAGAAGAAGAAAGAAGAGGAAGAGAGAAAGGAGAGAAGGAGAAGAAGAAGAAAAAAGAGAAAGAGAAAAAGGAGACGAAGAGAGAAAGGAGAGGAAGAGAGAAAACAGAAGAAGAAAGAAGAGGAAGATACAAAGGAGAGAAGGAGAAAAAGGAGAAGAAGAAGAAAGAAGAGCAAGAGACAAAGGAGAGGAGTAGAAAAAGGAGAACAAGAAAAAAGAGAAGAGAAGGAGAAAAAGGAGAGAAGAAGAAGAAAGAAGAGGAAGAAAGAGAGAGAGAAGAGAAGAGGAACTGCCTGACGCCTTGGCCCGCCGCCCCACAGACTGTCTGGACCAACAGTGTAGAAGGACAAGG
>NC_061836.1:30377815-30380315 GCF_019202785.1 Penaeus chinensis
TCTTCTTCTTCTTCTTCTTCTACTTCTTCTTTACTTATTATTAGTCTCCTTCGTCTTCTTCTTCCTCTCATTCTCCTTTTTCTTATTATTCTTCTTTACCTTCTTCTTCTTCTTCTTCTCTTGTTTTTTTTTTTTTTCTTCATCCTCTCATCCTCCTTAGCTTTTTTTATTCTTCTTTACCTTCTTCTTCGTCTTCTTCTTTTCCTCCCTATCCTCCTCCTTCTCCTCCTTCTCCTTCCCCTTCCTTTCTTCCTCTTCGTCTCCTTCTCCTCCTTCTTTTTAAATGTGCTTTTAAATAGCAATTATCACGGACTTTTTTATGTTTTATGTTTTTTTATGTTTTTATGTTTTTTTAATGTTTTTATGTTTTTTTATGTTTTTTATGTTTTTTTATGTTTTTTATGTTTTTTTATGTTTTTTATGTTTTTATGCCTGAATCCGAAGATATAAAAAAAATATTACGTGTTAAGGAAAGAGGGGGGAGAAAGAGGGGGGGGGGGAGGACTTGTTCTTATGGACTCGTGTGTAAATAAATGTTTGTTTGATGTTTGCATATGCAGTGCAGATAGTCAGTCGACAGATAGCTAGATATGAATGTATCTACGCACACACAAACACACAAACACACACATATACACACACACATACACACCCACAGACATACCTACACACATACGCATACACACACACACACACATACACACACATACACACATACACATACACACACAAAGACACACACATACACATACACACATACACACATACACACATACACATACACACACACAGACATACACACACACATACACATACACATACGCACACACACACACAGTATCTTCTTCCCTTTGAAAATAATCTTACCCTTTGTGTCCATTGCAATTACGTTCCTGATTTATACACGTTCCTTAACATTAGTATATTTCTTCTTTTGTTTTTAATTAATCAAATTCATGATTTAATCATATGGTGATTATTTACTTTATTTTCTTTTATGATTCACTTCATCACTGCAGCATTATTAGTGACCCATCTACTGTAATATGATTATATATATTCTAAATTCCGTTTTTGTTTTTGTTTTTTCATAATATCATTATCATATATTTTCGTTTGTTTGTTTGTTAGTTTTTGAGTCACAAGTATCCGTTAGTCTAATTCTTGGCGAATATTTGATACATTTTGCAATAGATATGTATCACCGTTTCCAATTGTATATTGAAACCGCATCAAATTTCCGATATTTCTTCCTCTTTGCTACAATTCCGATGACTGCCTGATTCCTTGCAACAAAATCCCGATCATTCTTTTGATGTTGCAATTATCGGATAGGTTCGTTTTTTTTGCTTTTTTGTTTTTTGTTTTTTGTAATGATTCCAAGATTTTTTTTTTTCATTTTCTTCTTTTCTTTGGTTTCATATCCTTTTCAAAACATAATGGCGTAACTTTAAAATCGAGAACTTTTTATTCATAGATTTTCTTTATTGTTTTTTTTCTGTATTTAGAGATTTAAAGGACAACATAGCATAGCGTTGTAGATGTTGTGTTTCCAACTGCGAGTCACTGTTATGTTTTGTGTTGTGATTATATAAAGTTAATATGTTCCTTAAATTGTTCACGCCCGTTATGATTATGTTGAACGTATTGTTAATGTTGAAAGATATAAGAAAATTGTGTTTCCTATCAATTCATCAATGACTCCTATTCGATACCAAGTTGACAATAATCCCAGAAATAAATAAATGAATGATAAAAAGAATAAATAAACAAAAAGGCAGGAAGACGAAAACTGTCCCCATTCATAAAGATATATCAACGAACTCCCATTTTTGTTTATATATATATATATAACGTTCGACCCCAAGTTGAACGAAAACACCGCGAATGACAGCGACCCGCACCACAGCCAGGGAGACAGACGCGAGAACACACACCCTCACTGCCCAGCTTCCGATATCACACTGGCGCGGGTTCTACGCTCGCATGCTCTCCCTGCCGACGGATCCAAGGTAGCTGGACGGGTGGGTGGGTGGAAGGGAGGGGGTGGGTGGGTGGAAGGGAGGAGGGGGTGGTTGGAGGGAGAGAGTAAGGGAGAGGGCGGAGATGCAGAGGGAAGGAGGTGGGTAGGTGGAGGAGGATGGAAGTGGGTGTGTGATGGAGAGGGAACGAGCTGCGTGGGGGGGTGGAGAAGGAGGGATGGAGGTGGATGGACAGGAGGGGGGAAGGGTGGATGAATGGGTGGATGTGGAGGGAGATGGGTAGGCGAGTGGACGGAGAGGGATGTGAGTGGGAAGGAGAGTGAGCAGCGACAGGCGAGAAAAAAAAGATAAAAATACTTAAGCCGTTTTTCCTGTGACTATTAATATAATTTTCACATTTATCCTCATTTGCGTGTTAATAGTACCACTGATACCACTATTATTCTTAATTATAATCATTATAAGTATTAATCATCACCAGTGTTACCATTAGCATTATTTATTATTTTTATCAGATG
>NC_061836.1:30412815-30422815 GCF_019202785.1 Penaeus chinensis
GTTAAGAAAGAGTTGTAATTAAAAAAAAAAAAAAAAAAAAAAAAAAAAAACTTCCCGCCTTCATGAGTCAGGGTTAATATAACCTTCATTTCCATATTAATATAATCCATTAACCTTCAATTTTTTCACCCTCGGGATGAAACGAGCTTCTTCTTTTTTTCATTTCACGAACTTTAAAAGCAGTTGCGACGTTGTTGATTGCCTGGAGGACTTGCAGATTGTTTGCAGAGGGAGGGATGGCGGCGACTCACTAATTGCCAAAGTTCGATGCTAGTTAAGATCACTGAGATGAAGTTGGGGTGATTTGGTATGGCAATAATGATGTAAACGTCCTCGGTCTTTCTTAAAGAAAGTCGACTGCACGGACCGTAAGCTGATTGTTGAAGTATAACTCTCAGGGGACTTTACCTTGTTCCTGGTTACCGAGTAGAAAAAAAAAGAACAAAAAAAAATTACACACACAGGAAAAAATAATCTTGTGTTCGATTTCCTGGTACGAAATCAGCCAGGAAGCTTCGTCTGGTTCGAATTCGTAAAATCGAACCTGGTAAAGTGTCGTGGAAAGAAGCTGTAGTTACTTGATTTAATGACTATCATCGGTAAATCAATCATACTGTTTTCTTATCATTGTCACCTGTTTGTACTAACCTTTCTACCAGGTTTCTCTCTCTCTCTCTCTCTCTCTCTCTCTCTCTCTCTCTCTCTCTCTCTCTCTCTCTCTCTCTCTCTCTCTCTCTCTCTGTCTGTCTGTCTGTCTAGCTATCCATCTATCTATCGATCGATCTATCTATCTATTTCGCTCCCGCAACAAGCAAACGATTTTATTTTGTCTTTAAGCCCTTCTCTCTTTGTACTTTTATAAATTCCTTTTATCATTTTTTTTTTTTTTTTTTCTGTTTGCAGTTCGTTTGCTTTTATTTTGTCTGCCTTACTGAGAGCCGTTTCCTTTGTTGTTTGTTATAGTAATTTTCCAACCTATTTCTTTTCCTGACATGCATATTGCTCGATAATTCCGGCGACTGCTAACTTGCAGTAGTAATTTCAAAATCATTTCAAAGGTATTTTGTGTAACTCTAAAAAGAAGGGATAAAAATATGTCTTTGTTGATTATTATTTACAGTATATAATTTTTATTGCTGTTGATTATTACTTTTATCATTGTTGACCATCATTCGCAATATATAATTTTTATGTCTTAATTTATTCATAGAATAATTTTGGATAAGGTTTGTGTATACGTTTTATTTGTTTATTCATTGTCATCTCGGAGCCTGAATGTTCTTGCTTATCTATATTTTTTTTTTTTTTTCTAATATATTTACTTTTAATTTTATGTTGCGTTATAGCGTCTTATGTCAACATGATTTGATTTTATTTGCTGTTTTTTGTTTTTTTTTCAATGGCTTCTGTGATGTTGCGTTTCGGTGATTTACATTCATAAAACTTATAATCATAAGTATGGTTACTTTGCACATTTGCAATTGTAAGTCTCGTTTCATATGATACTATAACATTATTTATCAAATACACTCTATTACTGATGTATGTGTCACATGCTTTAATACATGTGCTATGTAAAGTAAGTTTGGCTGAACACCGATTCCCTGAACGCTAGTATTATTTTTTAAGTGGATTTGGATGCCACGACTGCAATAAAGTTTATATCCATGTGCCAGTGTCAGGAAGGTTGGTTTTGCTTGGCTCCTGGCCATCGGCAGGATTCCGTTGGTAAGTTACATTACTAGTATCAGTATCTTTCGTATTACTGTTATCTTTCATCATTCCTACTCCTATTACTCTTTCTCATTGCCATTGTCGTTTGTATTAGTGCAATAACAGGTGCACGGAGATAAGATAGTGTTAAAATTGCATGGTATCAAAACGTCATCAAAGGGTGATAAGCTGTCATTGTAAACTGAACGATAACATGACGGACCCCTAGCAACTGCCCTTAGTTCTTGAGAGTGTTCAGAGCCGATGGGAATATCGTCCTTACTAACCCTGACAAAGAGGGTATTGCGGATATCGATAGAGATGAATGTATAGATAGAAAAATGAAAACAAATCTAGAAAAAAACTAGAAGTGAATATAAAATCAAGAAGCGATGGTGTGATAACGTTGTCCTCACTCAGACTCATATATGGTTAATAGTTAATAGACTGCGCAGAAGGATAGAAAGTCAAGTCGGGATGTCCTGCCTAATACCCCGGTGTCGGACGTCCCGAATTCATGACGTCATCGTTTGAAGAGGCGGAGCCTATCTGGTCAAGAACTGGCGAAAACGAGAGTTCGAGCTCGATAGATGCCAGTCAGGGCGATTTACTTTTTTATTAATACGCAAAATACATCGCTTCACAGGCGACAGTTACCAGTGCTGGCTGTTCTATTACAAGTCTAATATCTATCTGGATCAATATTTTAAGGAAAATGCAAATTAGAAGCTAAAATAAAATGAAAACTTCAAGCACATCCGCGCCACTTCCAGACGTATATTCTGCGTCCTAAAGATGCGTTGACTACAGTATTGTATATATTAAGTTAAACAGAAAGTTTTATAGGCTATATATATACCTTATATAATCTATAGCTCACTGGAATTACAATTTTAGATTATCTGTAAATATTATTTTGACAGTAGGTCTTTAATTAAAATCGAGTGTTTATCATATGGTTGCATTCGGACATTGCTCGGAAACACTATTACCGTGCAAACAGACGATTGCTTGATACTTGTGGCGCCATAAACGTTAATCCAGTATCAAAGTTTAATCCAGATCTTGAATGGCAGCGTCTAGGATTAACTTTATATAAATTTATTTTCTCCTCCGGACCAGGCTTTAATTTTATGCTTAGATTTCAATCCTGCACAATCCCACCAATTATGTATTGATATATAATGGCATCAATAACTCCACAGAAAAGATGGAGTTGAGTTGCCATTAGTATTTATTATAAGCAATAACGAAACAAGTTCTGACATTTTTATGCTAAAGATGTATTTGAAAATTTATCAATATATATATATATATACATATATATAAAGTTGTGGGATATTCAAACTGCAGATATAATTCTCAATGGTGAAAACGAAAAGAAAATCACACAGAATATATTTTCTTAATAGCATCACGATTTGGTTTCAAATTCAAAGTTCAAACTTCCTTAATCTTTCAACTATGATGACCTCAAAACCGCATGGGCATTTGGTATTATGATCCTCGCTAGTAATATCCCGGAAAAAAAACCTTCCCGTGCCCCGAGGAAATTCCCGCGAAAAAAATTATACAATTATCTTTCTATAATATGTATAGGCTATTTGAAGTAATTTATAAATTTTATTTGTACTTATGCTGATATATATCGGCATTATACAATATAAACATATATGTGTAAATATATATTTGTCTCTGTAGCAAATGTTTCGTTAAACATATACACATGATAAGAAACTTGTAGAGGATGAATGTAAATTGTCATTACAAAGATACCCATTTTCACGTAAAACAGCAAATTCACCGATAATCGCATTGACTCTTGCGCCTGGCAGCGTGTCTTGCATCTTCCGTGGACGTACTGTGGATTAAACTTTAATCCGGAAGTAACTATTATGACACGTACAGAAGACACCTTATATGTTCACTGTAACAGGCAGCTAACGGCCAATCAGCAATCTGTGACGTCACACTCCCAAATTCTGGACGTCCGAACTTTTGCAAAAAGAGATGACAGATTACCGAAGGGCACGGAGTCACGGATCAGAAAGCCTTTTACTGCGCAAAGCCAGATGCTCTCCGCTCGGGCTGTAGGGACCCTCGGTGATTACCTTCTTATGAGCTGTATATTTTACATATGTGTATATGTGTGTGTATAAATATATATGAATATATGTGTGTGTATGTGTGTCTGTATATATGTATATATATATATATATATATATATATATATTATATATATATATAAGCATATATAGACATAAATAATTCACAGTGAGATAATAAAATGTCAACACACAAACGCATGCACACAAACATGCGCACGCACACACACACACACACACACACACACACACACACACACACACAGACACACACACACACACACACACACACACACACACACACACACACATACACAAACATACCCACAAGCACACACGCACACACACACATATATATTTGTGTGTGTATGTGTGTTATCATTATCTCAAACAAACAAACACGCTCATGGCGGAACGGGTAACGAAACGTGCTTAAATTGATAATGATAATAATATGATAATTATTTTTATGCTACTTAATACAGGTTTACTAGCCTCGCACACTTCCTTCACTTCCATGCTAATTCATGCCCTTTTGTAAATAACATCAAAATATACATACTAGTAAGGATAAAGGATATAACAGGCATGACTATGATATCAACTGAATTTATATGTATGTAGAGATTATAGAAAGATTAACCTAGTTCCTTAATACCATAATATTTGTCTGTTTGTTTTTATGTCTGCTTATCTTTCGAGATATAGGTAAGTAGGAAGACACAGATATCTAGATGGAGAGAGAGAACCTGATAGACAGATATTGTTAATGATAAAGATGAATATATGCACACACTAACACACACACACACACCCACACACACACACACACACACACATATATATATATATATATATATATATATATATATATATGTGTGTGTGTGTGTGTGTGTGTGTGTGTGTGTGTGTGTGTGTGTGTGTATGTGTGTATATAAATAAAATAAATAAATGTGTGTGTATATATATGTGTGTGTGTGTGTGTGTGTATGTGTATGTGTATGTGTGTGTGTGTGTGTGTGTGTGTGTGTGTGTGTGTGTGTATGTGTGTGTGTGTGTGTGTGTGTGTGTGTGTGTGTGTGTGTGTGTGTGTGTGTGTATGTGTGTGTGTGTGTGTGTGTGTGTGTGTGTGTGTGTGTGTGTGTGTGTGTGTATGTGTGTGTTTGTGTGTGTGTGTGTGTGTGTGTGTGTGTATGTGTGTGTGTGTGTGTGTACAGATACATACACCGCCCTTGAACTGCGAATCATGTAACACTTGCGAAAAAGTCGAGAATTCATCACAATCCTTCTGTGGTGCGAACAGGTGACGGGATTTCTGCGGGATCCGAGGCTGATTAAGGAAGCAGGAGAGAAAAATACGGGAAGCCTCAAAGATCTCGTCTCTCCAAGGTTACGTCGAGGTTAATTAAGCATCAAGCACGCATCAGAAAACTCGAGTCTATTTATATATGTGTGTGTGTGTGTGTGTGTGTGTGTGTGTGTGTGTGTGTGTGTCTGTGTGTACATATATATGTGTATATATTGTTAGACACATACACACACAAAGAGAGGTAGATAAATAAGATAGGGAATTATCAATCATACCTTTCCTACGTTTATTTCATTATCACTGATGCTATAGCTGACATTGCTACCCTTATTATATCATTAGTATTTTTTTGTTGTTGTTGTTATAATCCGGTGCCAGACAGAGTAAATCCGGATGAGAGACATACAATGTTTTCTTTTTCTTGTATCTGGTTTTGCTGACCTGTTTTCAAAAGTTACGAATGGGTATATTCGTGTGTTTTCCTATACTTCCCTTCGTTGTTCTACTGGCAATTGGTTCGACATGAATTCCACACGTGAATTTTAGTTTTATAAAAAAAAGGGGGGGGGGGGCGAATTTTGCACTCGACTGATTCTTCATCAGCAAAGTTAACTCTACCAGAAGCAGTAAAAAATAACAAAAAAAAAAAAAACATCGTATGCCTCTGTTCTGCCATTGGACTATTACAACCATCACCGATAACCTTATTTACTATGATCATCAAACAGTCACATTAGCCAATATATCCAGTACAGACCTTTTTTTAGAAGAAAAAAAACAAATTCTAAAACTCATTAACTCTTTTCCGAGTTGCCTGTCATCATCAGTCCTCTCAACTACAGGCTCGTGATGGGAGATTTTATCCTCTACATTATACTCCTACAGCCTCCAGACTCGCCGCTGAGTTGGGGTTCGGATCCAGTGTTATATTGAACGCTTCCATTCCCTCTAAGTCGTTTTAAGAAGCTCTCTTCTCGGAAGGCTCGATACTTCGTTTGTAAGGGATAGAATTCGATAATATTTTTCCTCCTTTTTTACTTTTTTTCTTTTTCTTTCTTTTCCTTTTTTTTTTTTTTTTTTTACATCGATTCCGGGAATTCTAGATATCCAGCAGAGACAGCTTTGGTGCTGAGACTGCGCTCCATTTTGTGCTATAGAAAAATCACTTGTGCGGCCATTAAAAACGAAAAGAAAAAAGTAATTAATAATAATCATGATGATGATGATAAAGATGATGATGATGATGATGATGATGATGATGATGATGATGATGATGATGATGATGATGATGATGATGATGATGATGAGAACGGTAATAATAATAATAATAACAACAAAAACAAAAATAATAATATAAATAATGATAATAATAATAACGATAATAATAACAATAATGATAACAAAATAATAATAATAAAATAATGAAAATAATAAAAACAAGAACAATAACAAGAACAAAAAGAATATATTGTAATAACAAGAACAATAATAATAACAAAAACGCTAAAAGAGAAAAAAAAAAAAAACTTTCCCATACGATTCATAGCAGGGTTAACGGGCGCACTCAAAATCGACTCATTCAGCATTATGCAAATTCTACCCCTCTCGCATTCAATCGCCTCGACGTGAACAGATGGTTTGCCAAGATAATGTTTCCGCTCGAACTGGGTCACGATAGAGAGTGGTCTGGCATGTCTACAAGAAGACTATTGTTTTATTTTTTTTATAATAGTAATGGTGATGGTATTAGTTGTAATTATAATAGGCGATAATGATGATATTAATGGTTATTATTATTATGAACATTGTCAATATTATCATCGTTTTATTAATATTTTTATTACTGT
Source organism: Penaeus chinensis (assembly GCF_019202785.1). Classification (NCBI taxonomy): domain Eukaryota; kingdom Metazoa; phylum Arthropoda; class Malacostraca; order Decapoda; family Penaeidae; genus Penaeus; species Penaeus chinensis. The sequence continues at coordinate 30,419,790 of NC_061836.1, forward strand.
TATTATCATTAAAATTATTATTATCATCACCATTACCATTATCATTATCATTATCATTATCATTATCATTATCATTATCATTATCATTATAATTATGCCGCATTGATATAGATCTATGACAATCGTCCCTGACAAGGCCTAAAACCTAGGTCACGCCTGGTAGGAAACCAGAGGGCTAGTACTAAACCAACCATGCCACACGACCCACTAAAGGGAGTGTTTAACTAGGATCTAACTAGCTCCATAGGCATTACGTATCTACTCATACATGAGTAATGATAGCGAATATATATACCTCACAGCATACAAATATAGCCAAATACATATAAGGATATGTATAACTCGTCACTATGTCAGCAACTGTGGTGTTATTAGCACTGACAGTCCTCTTCAATATTCGGCCTATTTCTTTCCATCAAGGTAGACGTCTGCTGCACAAGTACATTTTATATTTGTTCGCGTTGAAAAATTATCACCGTCACAACTACCTCCAACATATTTCCGAGCAGTGCTAGGAGTAGATTCGGAACAACAGACTCCGAGCAGTGCTTCGAGAAGATTTGGAACAGTCTTATGGATGGAGGGAATATGTTCAAATGTCATATTTCGAATGATGCTTTAAGCCATGTTCGAGAGCAGGTGGTATAGAGGATTTACTTGTTCATGTAAGGTGTAAAATTACCCAACTTCTTCACTGTCCAAAAGTCTGATCCCACATCTGAGTAAGATCTTTTTCTAGGATTTCAAAGTTATCAGCACTGACTTTCATATTATTTCGCTCGTCCAGTTACAAATGGCTTCTAGATCTTTGTTAACCTCATTCAACTACTGAAGTTAATGATGTGCTTATCCTTGCACCAGCGACAAAGGAAGTTACTATGAAAAGCTTAATATCTTTGTCAGTGTTTCCAATTACAATTACGAGCATCAAATGCCTGTTGCACTTTCAAAAAAATAGTAATAATCCAGCTTTTGCGTTCCCCTTTGCAGACTGTCCAGCGTTGCCATATTGCCGTCTAAGTTTATATTAACACTGACACAAGGCCAAGATCTGCTAAACGTTTTTATGTGGCCCAGTGGTAAAATCAATTTGAGCATGTTTTTGCTATTTGGCTGACCATATTTGTAAACAATTTAATAAATGGACAGTGATTTAATCGGAGAAAATGGTGCACAAAGATTTGAAACTATGAAAGACTGCGAAAACAATTATAAACAAAGAAACTGTAACGCCCTGACACAAAACGTTTCAGACGTGAATAAGACCTGTATAATTTAAGGTCAGAAACACAGTGTACGCTCAATCACTTACAATCACCGTAACACTATAAAGATAAGTGTTTAGTTTTATCTGAGTAAAAACAGTTTATTCCATGCAACTTCATAAAATCGTTTGAAATGCATCCTCATGATTCTTTGGTAGTGTTTAATGGTATTCATAATTATTTCTACCTTTTTTTAGTTTTGAGTCTCGAAATCTAAAGACTTTCAGTGACCTTTTGTTTCTCATAATAGTGTTTACTCAAAAAAAAATTGTATCAGTGAATGTTTTGCATAGGGTTTCCGGAATATTGGCCTAGTTTGGTCAGAATAGAGTGGCTATATTTGTTTCACTGCATATATCAATATGAAAATATATTATATATGAAAATGAATTTCTGAGTTTTTGAGTAAGCCTTATATTCAGGGAAAATGAAATAATTAGATATTACTGTTCAGGCATTTTCTTTCAAGTAATAAAACTTAATAACTTTTCTCATTACTCTGTTGTTGTGAAGGCAGAAATATGCAGCAGTCGGCATTTTTTTTCTATTCAGTCAAGCGACTTCATACGTTTTGTCATCAGCAGCTTTGTTATTTTTTTCTACTCTGTCAAGCGGCTTTACAAGATTATAATGATGCTTTGTGTAGGCCTACGCGTGCCTCCCTGGTCGTTATCCCTGTTAATGTGATGCTTGGCTGTTTGAGTCCTGTTGACATCCGAGTACTTTCGCCTCTGGTTTCCGACGTGTCTAACTTCTTTTATTCTCTCGAAGTCGCTGATCTTCATGTGTTTATTTCGAATGTCTTTAATTGGATGTTTCTGCAAGAGAGTTCATTGCATTGTTGACATTTTTATGTTCCATATAACATATGCTAACATATGAAAAATATAATATAACATCATCTAAATGACATACCTGGAATGAATGGTATGGTTGTTCCTTATTTTTCAATTTCCATTTTATCTTAAATGGCCTTAGTCTGACGGCCTCATTAAAGCATTTTCCTTCTTTAAAGTAGTCTTAGTCTTAGCAAGCAAACGGGGGATAATATTTAAGAAATGCCATACAAGTCCCAATTTTTTCTTCGTTCGTAAATTCTAACTCTCAGATACGTTGTTGATAAAATAGAATATTTGTTAAAATGTAGGTATCTTTCTTTATAAAAAAAAGAAAGAAAAAAAAGGTAGTGACCCTATAGCAAAATAGCTACATAAATTAATCTTCTTTTTTCGTCGATAATATAGAATATCTTAAATGTGTTTTATCATAAGTTATCCTTCAAGAGTGGTTTTAAAGTTCCAAGGCAAAAAGATAAAAAATAAGAATAAAAACTTGAGTCATAACAATTTATAAGTTTATTTTCAATCTGTTTAAACCAGACATGAAAAAAAAACATAAAAAAAAAAAATGCAAATAAAATGTTATATTCTCTTCAGAAAGTGTCTTTAGCTTCGTATTAAGACTTTTACTATCAAGGATTATTATTTCAATTAAATCCTTGACACATATATATATTTTTGAGCACTGCACTTTGTAGGTTATAAAATATTCTAGGAAGTGCTTATACAATGACTATAATATAAATTTTTAAAAAATAACTCTGAGATTTAACTACCGTTCTTAACTCTTAAATACTTAAAAAACTATTTCTTCCTAACACCACAACATAGTTCAGAATAATGTCCACCGTTGTTACAAGTAATATTTATGTGTTAGAATAATATACACTTGTTAGAATTATATATGTATATATATATATTT
>NC_061836.1:30435315-30442815 GCF_019202785.1 Penaeus chinensis
TCCCTCCAATTCTCTCCCCTTCTCTTCCTCTCTCCCTCTCCCTCCAATTTTCTCCCTTTCTTTCCTCTTCTCCCCTTCTTTTCCTCTCTTCCTCCAATTATCTTCCCTTCTCTTCCTCTCTCCCTCCAATTTTCTCCCTTTCTCTCCCCCTTTCTTCCTCTCTCTCTCTTCCTCCAATTCTCACCCTTTCTCTCCCCTTCTCTTCCTCTCTTCCTCTCCCTCCCTCTCCTTCAGGAAGTCCAGACGAAGCATCAGCTCGTCAGCAGTGAGACGCCCTTCGCCAGGACGTACAGATTTTGGTCTGCGAGGTGTGTATGTGTGTGTGTGTGTGTATGTGTGTGTGTGTGTGTGTGTTTGTGTGTGTGTGTGTGTGTGTGTGTGTGTATGTGTGTGTGTGTGTTCCAATGTGTATGTAGTGTATCTATGTATATGTGTATGTCTATATAGCTATATGTGCGAGTGTATTTGTTTGTGTGTGTGTTTGTTTGTTTGTGTATTTGTGTGTGTGTGTGTGTTCCTATGTGTATGTAGTGTATGTATGTATATGTATATCTATATACCTTGTGTGTTTGTTTGTTTGTTTGATTGTGTGTGTTTGTTTGTTTGTGTGTGTGTTTGTTTGTGTGTTTGTTTTTGTGTGTGTGTTTGTTTGTGTGTCTGTGCGTGTGTGTTCCTATATGTATGTAGTGTATGTATGTGTATAGGTATATCTATATATCTATATGTGCGTGTGTGTTTGTATGTTTGTTTGTCTGTGTGTGTGTTTTTGTTTGTTTGTGTATGGTATGTATGTGTATGTGTGTGGGAGTGTATATATGCATGTGTGTATAAACAGACTGAAATAGAATCATTCATAAACTAACAAGAATCCAACATATGACAAGGAAATGGAAATTGAAAATATAACGCAGATGAAAGACAGACATGAAAAAGTAGTTAAAAATGAGAGAAATGAATAATGAAATCGACATGATACGCGGATGGCATGAGTCATACGTTAACTGAAGATTAAAAGGAAAGAAGAAAATCGTTCCAGAACGTCTCTCTCTCTCTCTCTCTCTCTCTCTCTCTCTCTCTCTCTCTCTCTCTCTCTCTCTCTCTCTCTCTCTCTCTATCTCTCTCTCTCTCTCTCTCTCTTTTTTTTTTTTTTTTTTTTTTTTTTTTTTTTTTTTTTTTTTTACCAAGACATCTTTTTTATCGTGACGTCATTATAAATCATGATTTAACAGTCTCTTCTCTCATGACACTAACAACACACAGATTATTGAAGTGTGTTTTCTGTCATAAATCGTTTCTTCTTCTCCTTCTTCTTTCTTATTCTTCTCCTTCGAACAATTGTTCATCTTCAATTTTTTTTTTTTTTCAGAAATTGAGAAAATGATCTCATCTGCGATCAAGTCAAAAGGAAAATGAAGTTAAGAGTTCCGAGCTCACACTGGTTATTTCGATGAGCTGGAAAAAGCTCTCTTCTTGATGAGTAGGGGGGAGGAGGAAGAGGGAAGGGGGAAGAGGGAAGGGGGAGGGGAAAGAGTAAGGGAGTAGGGGGAGTGGGAGGAGGAAGGGGGAAGGGGAGGGGGAAGGGGGAAGGGGAGGGGGAAGGGGGAAGGGAGAAGGGGGAGTGGGAGGAGGAAGGGGGAAGAAGGAGGGGGTAGGAAGGAGGGAAAAGGAAGAAGGGGGAGGGGAGGGGAAGGGGATGAAGAAGAAGAAGAAGGGGAGAGGGAATTGAAAGAGAAAAATGAACAGGGTTACACAGGAATAAAGGGAGAAGAGAAGATAGAGACAGACAAACACAGAGACAAAGACAAAGACAGACAGACACACAGGCAGAAAGGAAGAGAGAGAGACAGTGGCAGAGGTAGAGATAAAAACGAAGACAAAGATAGAGAGAAAAAGTGAGAGAGAGAGACAGAGAGAAAGGGAGGGAGGGAGAGAAATATGAAGATAATGAAATAAGAAGAGAAAGGAGGGGAAGAAAGGAAGAGAAGGAGAGAGAAAGAGAGAAGGTGAGAGAAAGAAGTTGATTGCGTGTGTGTGTGTGTGTGTGTGTGTGTGTGTGTGTGTGTGTGTGTGTGTGTGTGTGTATGTGTATGTACGTGTGTACGTTAGTTCGTTTATCTATGTCTACGATACGTAATAACAAGAACGAGAGAAAGGACGAAACAAACAAAGGCACATAAAAAAACAAAAACAAAAAACAACAACAACAGAAAAACCACTCGGGCTCTTAACAATAATAGAAAAAAACAAACATCACTGATTCACAAAACAAGTCGCAAACATGTTCTTTGTTAAAAGCACGTGGAAGAAATGAAAAGCAAGGACTCTTGTGTTTTGAAAAGGCCTTTTGATGAACAGGCCTCTTATATCGCGTTCTCTCTCTGTCTCTCATATTTATCACAATGACATCACTCCTATTTTCTTTTTTAATTCTCAAAGCGTTCCTTAGGAGAGGTTTTCATCACAAAATGATGATGAAGATAAGAATGATTATTATAGCAAAGATAATAAGAAGGATAATGATAATAACAATGATAAGGATGGTGATAATAGTAATGATAATATTAGTAATGATAATAATAAGAGTGATAATAATAATGATAATAATAATAATGATAATAACTATGATGATAATAATAACAATAATGATGATAAAAAGGAATGTGACCTAATTCCTAACGTATAGATATAATGTTTTTAAATTATATTAAAAGGTTATTGGAAAATGTGTTTAAATATTTTCTTTTTTTCTTTCTTTCTTTCTTTTTTTTTTTTTTTTTTTTGTCATCCAGGTTTTACTTTATTCACAGAATCACCTATTCACTCACTCACTTACTCACCCACTCACTCTCACTCACTTACTCACCCACTCACTCTCACTCACTTACTCACCCACTCACTCTCACTCACTTACTCACCCACTCACTCTCACTCACTTACTCACCCACTCACTCTCACTCACTTACTCACCCACTCACTCTCACTCACTTACTCACCCACTCACTCTCACTCACTTACTCACCCACTCACTCTCACTCACTTACTCACCCACTCACTCTCACTCACTTACTCACCCACTCACTCTCACTCACTTACTCACCCACTCACTCTCACTCACTTACTCACCCACTCACTCTCACTCACTTACTCACCCACTCACTCTCACTCACTTACTCACCCACTCACTCTCACTCACTTACTCACCCACTCACTCTCACTCACTTACTCACCCACTCACTCTCACTCACTTACTCACCCACTCACTCTCACTCACTTACTCACCCACTCACTCTCACTCACTTACTCACCCACTCACTCTCACTCACTTACTCACCCACTCACTCTCACTCACTTACTCACCCACTCACTCTCACTCACTTACTCACCCACTCACTCTCACTCACTTACTCACCCACTCACTCTCACTCACTTACTCACCCACTCACTCTCACTCACTTACTCACCCACTCACTCTCACTCACTTACTCACCCACTCACTCTCACTCACTTACTCACCCACTCACTCTCACTCACTTACTCACCCACTCACTCTCACTCACTTACTCACCCACTCACTCTCACTCACTTACTCACCCACTCACTCTCACTCACTTACTCACCCACTCACTCTCACTCACTTACTCACCCACTCACTCTCACTCACTTACTCACCCACTCACTCTCACTCACTTACTCACCCACTCACTCTCACTCACTTACTCACCCACTCACTCTCACTCACTTACTCACCCACTCACTCTCACTCACTTACTCACCCACTCACTCTCACTCACTTACTCACCCACTCACTCTCACTCACTTACTCACCCACTCACTCTCACTCACTTACTCACCCACTCACTCTCACTCACTTACTCACCCACTCACTCTCACTCACTTACTCACCCACTCACTCTCACTCACTTACTCACCCACTCACTCTCACTCACTTACTCACCCACTCACTCTCACTCACTTACTCACCCACTCACTCTCACTCACTTACTCACCCACTCACTCTCACTCACTTACTCACCCACTCACTCTCACTCACTTACTCACCCACTCACTCTCACTCACTTACTCACCCACTCACTCTCACTCACTTACTCACCCACTCACTCTCACTCACTTACTCACCCACTCACTCTCACTCACTTACTCACCCACTCACTCTCACTCACTTACTCACCCACTCACTCTCACTCACTTACTCACCCACTCACTCTCACTCACTTACTCACCCACTCACTCTCACTCACTTACTCACCCACTCACTCTCACTCACTTACTCACCCACTCACTCTCACTCACTTACTCACCCACTCACTCTCACTCACTTACTCACCCACTCACTCTCACTCACTTACTCACCCACTCACTCTCACTCACTTACTCACCCACTCACTCTCACTCACTTACTCACCCACTCACTCTCACTCACTTACTCACCCACTCACTCTCACTCACTTACTCACCCACTCACTCTCACTCACTTACTCACCCACTCACTCTCACTCACTTACTCACCCACTCACTCTCACTCACTTACTCACCCACTCACTCTCACTCACTTACTCACCCACTCACTCTCACTCACTTACTCACCCACTCACTCTCACTCACTTACTCACCCACTCACTCTCACTCACTTACTCACCCACTCACTCTCACTCACTTACTCACCCACTCACTCTCACTCACTTACTCACCCACTCACTCTCACTCACTTACTCACCCACTCACTCTCACTCACTTACTCACCCACTCACTCTCACTCACTTACTCACCCACTCACTCTCACTCACTTACTGACTGACTGACGACTGACTGACTGACAGAGACACAGACACAGACAGACAGACAGACGGTTTGAGACAGAGACAGAGAAGCAGAAACAGAGACAGAGACAAACAGAGACAGAGACAGAGACAGAGAGAGAGAGAGAGAGAGATAGAGAGAGAGAGACTGAGACAGAGACAGAGAGAGAGAGAGAGAGAGAGAGAGAGAAGAGAGAGAGAGAGACTGAGACAGAGACAGAGACAGAGACAGAGACAGAGAGAGAGAGAGAGAGAGAGAGAGAGAGAGAGAGAGAGAGAGAGAGAGACTGAGACTGAGACAGAGACAGAGACAGACAGACAGAAACAAAGACAAAGACACAAACACAGGCAGACACACAGACAGACAAACAGACAGAAGAGAGAGAAGAACAGAAGAACAGAGAGTGAACCTAACAAAAGAAGATCAAAGAATCTATCGATTTCTTTATACCCTAAGGGTCGGTATTCATCAGGGTCGGTATCCAAGAGCACGACAGGGTATACAACAGACCCCCCCCCCCCCCCGCAACCTGTCTCTTGCACGATCACAGCATATCCGATTCATAACAAAGACCACGTGATAGTGAAATTGCGTGTCCTAAACCATAATATTCTTTTGCGGTTAATAGAAGCCTTATTCATTATCTTTCTCTGTTTTTATCTTGAAAGAATAAAAGATAACAATTAATCAGTGACTCTTATATCAGAAAAAAATACTGTGCACCAAAAAGGTTTATTAATAGAGGAGTCTGTAAATTAAAACTTACCAATTATGCAACATATCAACCGTGTTATCATAAACAATTTCATAACAAAATATACATAATACTTACCTTAGATCATGCAATAGATAGGCCAATTATCTTTAATAATTTCTTTCATATCTTATACGTCCATTAATTCAGATTTTTTACAGATTTTTTGTGTCTTTTCGTTTTTATAGCATTCGTTTTTTTATCATTATTCGTTATTTTACTTTGTTATTTTTATACTCGCGTCTTTCATAATATATATAATATATATATTTATTTATTTATTTATTTAATACCAAAGCTATACAGGTAACACTGGAGAAAAGAGAAAGGTGTTTATCTAAAATAAAAAAAATGACAACTGGAAATGAGTGAGACATTACGAAGTTAAACATAATATAAATGAAACAAATAAAGAGAGAAGAAAGGTATGTGAAAGAGAACATTCAGTGCAACGATGTTTTTCTGCTGTTGTTGTTGTTGCTGTTTGTGTATTTGTTGCTGTTGGTGTCTTTGTTTATGTTTTATGTGGTTGTTTTTTGTTGTTGTTGCATCTTTTTTTTTTTGCTGTTCTTATTGCTGTTGGTGTCTTTGTTTATGTTTTTGTTGTTGTTTTTGTTGTTGGTGGTGGTGTTTTTGTTTTGTTTCTCTGTTGTTGTTTTGTTGCTGTTGTTGCTGTTGGTGTGTTTGTTTTGTTTTTCCTGTTTTTTCTTGCTGTTCGTGTTTTTGTTTTGTTGAGTATTTTTGGTTATTTTTTGTTATTGCTGTCGGTGTTTTTTTTTTGTTGTTGTTGTTGTTGCTGAGGTTGTTCTTGTTGTTACCACTGTTGTTGCCTTTGCTGCTTTTACACTTAAAGCATATTAAATAACGCATAATTACCATAGTTCTAATTGTTTTTTTGTTTGTGTTTTTTTTTGTATTATTCTTTTCCCTTTTTCCTGTTTCCTTTTTATTTATTTTTTAGTTTTTATTTCGTTATATTTTATTTTATTTTATTCAGGTTTTTCCTTTTCTTTTTATCTTTCTTATGTATCATTATATCCCTTTTTTTATTACATTTTATACATATACGAAGATACAGAGAAATAAAGCAAAACAGTATTTCATTCAAATGATGGTGATAGTTAATAATACCGTAATACTAATGATACTTTGAAATGTATAAAGTAATAAGTTATTTAATACTGCTAATTAGAGATTCAATACGTGGCACAGTCAGCGGTGAAAACTTTCGTCGAATTAAGCTTCGAAATGACATGAGTCTTCTTGTCTAGCTTGGGAAGGTTCCGAAGCTTCAGTCACGTTGCTCGACTCTTGTGTTGTCCGAATAAGCTCTCATACTCTCTGTGTTGTTCGAATTGTGGCGTCGATGTTTTTTTTTTTTTTTTCCTTGAAGTGTTAAATTTTTCACTAATTGGGGAACGGTCCTCCGGCCACAAGGCATACAGATTAAACATGTTTTTACTCCATTAACGGTGTCGTATTTGGGGTCAACCAATGCAGTCCCTCCAGTTATTCAGAAAATGTACACAAAAATCGGAGAGGGAAAATTAGCCCAATATGAAGCTCCCGTATTTTTTTTTTTGATGAGCAATCAACTTGTTGTACCCTAAAAAAAAATTGTTATTAAACTATGTTTGTTTAATAAGGCCAAAGGATGGAAATGCTAATAAGCCTGAAGTATGAATGAATAATGAAGCGCCATGGATTCCCACTTCCCTGTGTAAAGCGAAAGCGACGCTCAAAGACAACTCACGCACAAAGACGCTGCTGAGTGGCTTATGATGCGTTTTCCTACTTTTTCCTCCTTTCCTAAACACGCAGATACTATATGACCAAAGAATATATGATAGTATAGCCTTGTAATTGCCTTCTCAAGGCAGTAATGAAGAACAAAGAGAAATTTTGCGGAGAAAATAGAATACCAACAT
>NC_061836.1:30452815-30465315 GCF_019202785.1 Penaeus chinensis
AACACATGATGTAATAGGCAGTAAGCCATAGTCTGTATAAGTCTTATATATTCTGTAACCCACTCTACATAGAAGGGAGGTAAATACTCAAAGGAATCGCCAAGCAAATAGAATGATCAAATAACAGTGCTTCAGTGACCGTTTTTAAGCTCTTATGCCGCTGATAATATGAGTTTTCCGTGTATTCAATGTCTGCAAGCAATGTAAGGTTATGTATGTTTATTGGGACAATTGTTGGCTGATGATAATTGACATTACCACCTGCTGTTCTCCAGAGGTAAAATAATCTTTCTCTCTACTCCCTCTTTCTCTCTTTCTTTCTCTCTTTCCTCTTTCTCTCGCTTTCTCTCTACTCCCTCGTTCTCTCTTTCTCTCTTTCCTGTTTCTCTCTCTTTCTCTCTACTCCCTCTTTCCCTTTCTTTCTCTCTTTCCTGTTTCTCTCTCTTTCTCTTTACTCTCCCTTTCACTATTTCTCTATCTCTATCTTTCTGTCTCTTTCTTTCTGAATATATATATATATATATTTTTGAATGATTTCCAAAACTGCTATTAACTGTATTAACTTGAAAGCTTTATTCATATTGGTAATAGTCCATATTGAACCGCTTTTCAAATCAAAAGCTTTTTTCATACATTGTATTTTTTTTTTTTTTTTTTTAACCAAATGGCTACAAGTATAATATAATCCGATTATTCACATGTTCATATTACATACCTTACTATATTGCCCTGTTTTAACAGTCATTTACAATACATTTTCAATCTATTTTCCTTTTTCTCCTTCATTTAATAAGTTCGCCAACAACACCTAATTATTTATAAATTCCTGAATGCTTGGTGGAGGAGGATCGAGAGATAATGGACTCGGGAGAGGGAGTCAGATGATGTGCATTTGTTTTTTTACTCTGTTTTTAAGCCGTTTATGTCATTTATGATTATCCTTCGAGTGACAAGGAAATGAGTTGAGAATGTTTGTTTTTTTGTTGCTTTTAAGCCGTTTATGGTATTCGTTTTTTAAAGGAAGTTAGTGAGGGTATCTTAAGTTTTTTTTAACTGTTATTATGTATATTTCATTAAGCAAGTGACGACAGAGACAATGGAATGTGGATTTAGCTAACGTGAAACCGTCCATCATAGTCCCCTTACTAAATATCTGCCCAGAAACCACGCCCTCTTTTTATAATTAAGAAACGGATCGGTGATAGTAATCTGTGCTGTTACCTAATGCATAGTCCTACCAATTAATCTTCCTAATAACAATATGAATTAGTAGCATTAAAATTCTGAATGAACTTAAGGTATGAAAACCTTTGAAAATATATTAAAACAAAAATGAACGAGGATCACATTCCGGTTGAAATCAAGGCTCAAATACAACAAAGAGTAAACAGAAGAACAAAGAAATAATGTAAAGACAGAACACTATAGGCAGTAAACTAAAGTCTGAATAAGTTTAATGTATTATATAATCCACTCAATGCAGAAGGGAGGTAAATACTCAGAGAAACAGCCACACTAATGGAATTATTAAATAATAGCGCATTAATGACCCTTTTGAAGCTATTGTGATAACATAGGTATTCAAAATTCATAAGCTGTCGTAAGCTCTATCAACCAATTGTTGATGATGTTAAATATCTGCCATTACCGCTCTATATTCTCCAGGGGATTTTATTTCCCTTCTGAATACAGTTTCTCTCTCCCTCTTTCTCTTTCTCTCTCTGTCTCTACTCTCTTTCTCTTTCTCTCTATGTCTCTACTCTCTTTCTCTACCTCTCTTTCTGTCTGTCTCTTTTTCTGCGCATGATTTCAAAACCTGATATATATTTTATCTAGAAAGTTGTATACATAATTATAATAATCCATATTAAAGCATTTTTTATACCCAAAGCATTTTTCATACATTGCATCTATGGGTGACTTTCATGTATTTCTGACGAAGACAAAGTCGAAACCGGTCAAATACATCTCTTGTATTGTGAAGATATTCATTCTCATTCATACCTTTTACACATGTGACTTTCTTTTTCAAAAAACATGTGGCTACAAATATAATGCAAACCGATTATTTACATGTTCATACATAACACAAATTTTAAGATATCATCCTTGGGAAACCGCTAAATACAGTACATCATGTGTTGTAATTTAAATATATATATTTTTTTTCTCTCTCTATTCAATTAATTCGCCAACAGCACCAGGATGCTAAGGCTTCAGGAGAGTCTTTTGTCATTTTTATTTCATTTATGTAATTTATGATTATCTTTCTAGTGACGAGGAAATGAGTGAGGATGTGTCATTGCAGTTGCTTTAAAGGTGTCTGTGGTATATGTGAGTGCGCCTTTGTCCTAGTTATTTTTCAGATCCGTGTTATATAACTGAGTTATATATTTTTCTCTCAATCTTTTTTTCCCTTTTTTTCTTTTTTTTTTGTGTAAAGGAAGTTAGTGGGAATGTTTCTTTCTTAAGATTTTGTTTTATCCTTTAGACTGTTAATGTCATTTACATATATGTCATAAAGCAGGTGAAGACAGAGACAATTAAAAAGATTTACCTAACAATCGATCATAGTCACCTTATTTCAGTAACTGATCGAGTAATAAAGTAATCTGTGCTGTTACCTAATTCATCCAAGTGTGACTATTCATAGCCCTACCAACTAGTCTTAATAGTAACTACTAATTAGGAGCATTAAATGTTTGAATGAACTTAAGGTATGAAGACCTTTGAAAAGATATTAAACAAGAACAAACATTCAGTTTGAAATTAAGGACAATATTGTTTTCGAATATAGCCTATCCATTGCCTATCTTCTTTTGCAAGAGTGATAGAATAAATAGAAACAAATGATACTAAAGACAGAACACAACAGGCAGTAAACCAGAGTCCGTATTCTGATTTATATTCCATGATCCCATTCTACACAGAAGGGAGGTAAATACTCAAAGGGACAGCCACATGAATGGAATGATTAAATTTCAGTGGATCAATGGCCATTTCCATTATACCATTGGTTATGCTATTATGCCACTGATAATATAGGATTTCAATGTTTGTAAGCAGCGCATGGTTTCTTAAGCTGTATGGAACAACTGTTGGCCAATGATATGGAGTTAACTGGCACCTGCTGTTCTACCGAGGATTTTACCTCCCCTCTGGATACAATTGCTCTCTGTCTCGTTCTCTTTGTCTCTCTTTGTCTCTTTCTCTCTCTCATTCTATCCCTCTCTCACACACATTTCTCTTCATTTGACATCTATTTATTTATGGTGAAATTTATATATTTCAAAAGCGGTTATTAATACTTTTAATTTGTCTTGAAAGCTTTATTGATATTGGCAATAATCCATATCAAAGCGCATTTTCCTTTTTTTTTCTAAAATAATATGGCTATAAATATTATACACTCCGATTATTTACATGTTCATATATCATATATGACGTATATTTTACCATGTCGTCCAGGTTTAACAGCCATATACGATAAATCATGTGTTGTATTCTTTTAATCCTCCATCTAATTGGTTCGTTAATAGCACCTATATAATTGCTGGTGGAGGAGGATCGAGATGCAATGGAAACGGTTGAGGGAGTGAAGTGAGGCTCTTTTTTATTAAGCTGTTTTTGTCATTTATGATTCTCTTTCTTGTGACAGGGAAATGGGTGAGGATGTGTCTTCGTTTTCGTTGTTTTAAACGGTTTGCGTAATTTACATTTTTTTTTTTTTTTCTAGTTATCTCTCTTTCTCTTTCTCTCACTCTGTTTCAATACATATATATTGTCTATTTATGTCAGTTTCTTTGAGAAAGTGACGGCACAGACAGGTAATAAGATGTGGATTTCGCTAACATGAATATAGTCAAATATAGTCACCTTATTTCATGTCTACCCAGAAGCCACGCCCCATTTCAATAAGAAACTGACAGTTAACATAGTAATTTGTGCTGTTACCTAATTCTTCAGTGTATTATAGTCTTACCAATTAGTCTTAATAACAATACGAATTAGGAACACTGAAATTATGACTAACATATCAGTGCATCAATGGCCATTTCTAAGCTGTAAGGCCGCTGATAATATAGGCATTCAATGTTTGTAAACAAGGCATGGTTTCGTAAGCTATATGGAACAACTGTTGGCTGATGACGTCGAGATAACACCTAATACCACCTGCTGTTCTCTTGAGGATTTTACCTCCCCTCTGGATACAGTTGCTCTCTCTTTTTCTTTCTCTTTCTCTTTTTCTCTCTCTCTTTCTCTTTCTCTTTCTCTCTTACACTCTCTCATTCTCTTTCTCTCATACTCTTTCTCTTTCTATCTTTCTCTCTTTTTCTCTATCGCACACACACACACACTGTAACTCATTCGTTTTTTGTGAATGATAGCGAAATTTACATTTTTCAAAAGTTATTTATTAATTTATATTGAAAATCGTATGGCTACAAACAGAACACAATACGATTATTTACAGATCCATACAAAACACATTTTTACTATATCGTCCAAGTTTAATGGCCTTTTTTAACACATCATGTATCATTAAAATTAACGTCCATCTTCTTTTTCTCTTTCATCGAATTAGTTCGACAACAGCAGCTAATAATTTACAAGTTCCTGAATGCTTGGGATGCTGGAGGAGGAGGAGTACAATTTGACTTGGCAGAGGGAGCGAGATGAGGATGTGTTTTTAATCCGTTTATGTCATTAATAATCATATTTCTAGTGACAAGGAAGGACAAGGAAGTGAGTGAGGATTTGTCATTTTTGTATTTAACCCAATGTCAGCGGGTTTATTACTGTCCTCTTTAGATTTTAGTGAGTTTTGTTACATCCAGATGGCTCCACATGTGCTCATTGCTTAATGATATTTTGATTATTAATTGTTATTAAAATATCAATAGAATTAAAGACAATTAAATAGTAGAAGTGAAGCTTTCAAAAAATTAAGGAAAACGGTAAACAGATGAGATAGATAAGACTAACAGCCAAAATAGTGGGGGTGTAGTGAATCTCCAGCCAAGGGATGGAGGAACCTGGGGAATTCACGAGTCTCCCCTCTGAAAAACAAACGAGGTCATCCATGCCAGTGGAAGACCGTTTCCGGGGAGCTGGGGAGGAAAAATATGTTGTATTTTTATGGTGTTGGCTGTTTTTTTTTTGTGTTTGTTTTTTAATGGTGTTAATTATATTGATTTTATTGGTTTTTATTCTCGTTTTCTTTTACCTGACAACATAGGAGAGCATATTCTGCCTCATGGGGGATCGTATATTCTTTTTACTCTTTTTATTATAATTTTAATAATTCACTTAACTTTTAAAAGATTCCTCTTATATTAAAATACCTTTTTGAAGGGGGAAGTGCATTTTATCAAGAGGGGAACACACCGCCCTCTCCTGGTAGCGACGCGACCTTCACCTCAAGATTCCCCTATTTTTTACTCATGCTGAACGGCCAGGTCAAAAGGGGGGCGCTGTACCGTGGTCGCAAGTATGGTAACTAAGAGGCGGTGAGATGACATGTCTGTCACTTGTTTCACCCTTTTTACTGAAATCATGTGCTCTCTTATCTAGTTTGTTTTGTCATTTTTAGGTGTCTTTTTTTCTTGTGTTCAATTTTAATGTTCTGTGTTTAGTGTTTGACCCTTTTACCGTCCAGTGTTTTTCGTTATTTTACTCCCGCTTGTTTTTGGGGATATTGGAGTTTGATTCTCCATTTTAACTGTGATTTTGGATCTAAATCTTTTAGTTTTAATAAAACTTTGTAACTTGAAGTCCTGTTTTTTTAAGATTCCATTGTCTCCCCTCGCGTTTAAGGACTTTTAAAGTAATTTGATTAACGTCAATACCATAAGTCTGTAAACAATATCTGCTTTAGGTCGACACGCACTCCATCTCGGCCCAATCACGCTAACCAGTGTTGACCCTCGAACCTTGGTACTTCCTATACACTTGCACTTGCTTCCTTTTAACTTTACTTACACTCTTCTACATGCCTCTCACTTTCCGAACACTAAACTTACGTTCCTGGACGAATTAACCAGGTAAGAAGGGTCGAAGGCTAATTTTTGTAGATCACGACAGGAGGGTCAAATAACAACGTATCAGTGCTCTTAACTAGGCAATTAGCTGCTGATAATATACGTATTCAAAGTTTCTTTTGTATGGTTTCGTTGGCAATATCAAACAACTGTTGGCCGGTAATCACTGTCGTTGCTGCCTGTATCCAGAGGATTTTTCCTCTCCTCTGGATACAGCCTGCCTATATGTAGTGTTTTATCAGTTTTATTGTAACATATACTGTGTCTAACTTATGCAAAAATGGTTTACCGCCTATTGTGCTCTATGTCTTTTCTTATTTATTCCTCTTTGTTTACATTTACCAGAAAATAAAGAAATAATGAGTATCACTCAAAAAGCCTAATGCATTGAGAATACTCATTCTTATGTTCCCAGTTTTCGTCATTTCTGAAGAATAAATAGGTTTGATGATAACCTATGACTATTTGGCATGTATGAATGGATAGCAACATGGACACTGTAACAAGCAATCAATTCGTCTGCTATGGAAGAGGAGGGCGTGGCTACTAGGGAACTATGAAGTAAGGTCGTTATATAAATGTTCTTTTAAAATTCGTGTATTTATGTGGACGTTACGTATGAATATGTGAGTAAAATAAAGAGCTTTTCAAAATGAAAGGAGTATGTATAAGTGTACTTATACACCCGTACACTATATACGGTTAATAATAAACTGTAAATTCAGAGAAACAAATCACATGCAGAAATATGATAATCACTTTGATCTACAGTTCGCGTAAATGAAACGCTTCTGTGACCGACTTTAATATTTAATACACTTAAAGTGTCGTTTGATCTTTAACGTTAATTACCTTTCCATTCCTGTCTGTGAATCGGCCTTTGATCTCGTCCATCAGTATTTGTTCGCCAAACCAAATTACATTACAAGAATTACAAGACAATAAAAGCGCTTTCATCCTGTCGCCTGTCGCTTACTCAGCCGCTCAGGCAGCACATACTGTACCTGGAGAGGACGCACAGTTAAGCATGTGAGAGGACACAATCATACGTTTTCTTTGGCACATAAGATTTGGTTATTCGTACCAAAAGATGGCGCTTGGAACTTTTTCATTTTATGAGGTAGGATTTTCACTTTTTGTTGTATATTGCGAAGTATGTATGGGTTGTATTTCATGTGGATTATTCGTGTGTATGTGTGTGTTTATGCCTGTATGTGTGTCTGCGTTTGTATTTGTGTCTGTATGTGTTTATGTATGTGATCGCGAGCGTGTGGTGTGCGAACATAACACGTCCATATACCCGGATTTGTATATGGATTATCCCACTCGAATGAGCGATCTATATTTGTTTATCATACCAAAGAAAGCACCAATTCTCCACGAGCGGACGATGACCTCCGTGGGTGACTATAGCCCCTTGTTCCGTGATCAAAGGAGCGATGCTTTTGCCCGCCCAAGCTTTCACAGTTACGAAACGGGACTTCTACAGCCTATGATGCCGATGAGTGCATGGGAAATTGGCATAGAGCGCTTACGTGGGAAGTGCCTTAATTTAAGTGATTTTTCTTATAGTGTAGAAGTTCCAATGGTTTTCGAGTCGATGAAATGTGATTCGTTTTATGTCAATTTTCAAAGAGTAGCAAGTATCGAAAATGGTTCTGAATTAGCACTCTGAAACCATTCAGAGTAGACTCGGCTGTAAAAAGAGGGCGGCCTCTTTGAATCCACTGCCTAATTGGTGTGTTTATTTATATATATGTGTGTGTGTGTGTGTGTGTGCGCGCGTGTGTTTGCATGTGCATGTGTGTGTGTGTGCATATGTGTGTGTGTGCGGGTGTGTGCGTGTGCGGGTGTGCGTGTGCGTGTCCGTCTGCGTTTGTGTGCGTGCGTGCGTGCGTGCGTAATATGTATATATATTATCATTTATTTATTACATTTATGTATCTATCTACCAATTTGTTTATTATTTATTACGTATATGTAAATGGTTCGGCCATTGAACATTTTCATTACCAGGCTTGCATCACTGTAATGAATAGCGAAATGTCACTAATGGCAATCCCTGTCGCCCTTTGTTATTCCATTATATTGATGGGTTTGCTATTCGCTTCTATTAGCCACGTTTATCTGTCACAGTGCATTACATGGCTTATATACATATATTTGTTTTTCTTTTTTCGTCGAAATGTCGACAAAGTTTCAATTTCCTTCTCTTTCTCTGTGAGCATGTGTTGAAAAAGCTTCAATTTACACACACACACACATACATATATATGTGTGTGTGTGCATATATATCCATATATATGTATATAAATATATATATATATCCATATATATGTGTATATATATACATATATACATACATACATACATATATGTATATACGTATATATATGTAAATGTACAAATATCTATATATCTATACATACATATATATATATATATATATATATGTGTGTGTGTGTGTGTGTGTGTGTGTGTGTGTGTGCAGTATGTGTATATATATATATATATATATATATATATATATACATGTATTTATGTTTGTCCGTATGCATGTGTGTATATATATACATACATATATGTATGTATATATTATACATACATATACCTATACACACACACATATATGTGTGTATATACATATATGTATGTATTTATGTATATTTATTTATTAACTTATTTGTTTATGTGTGTGCATGTGTGTATATATATACATATATATGTATGTTTATATATATATATATATATATATATATATGTGTGTGTGTATATATATAAATGTATGTATGTATATAAATGTTTATGTGTATATATGTGATTATGTATATATATGATTTCATATAATATATATATATATATATATATATATATTTACATGCATACAGACAAACATAGATACATACATATATATATGAATGCACACACACATATGTATCTGTATATATGTAGATGTATGTATCTATATATATCTACATATATGTTTATATATGTAGATATATATAAGTGTGTGTGTGTGTGTGTGTGTGAGAGAGAGAGAGAGAGAGAGAGAGAGAGAGAGAGAAAGAGAGAGAGAGAGAGAGAGGGGGGGGGGAGGGAGAGAGAGAGAGTGAGAGAGAGAGAGAAAGTTAGAGAGAGAAAGAGGGAGAGAGAGAGAGAGAGAGAGAGAAGCAGAGACAGGCAGACAGACAGAGAGAGGAGGGAGTACGAATGAGAAAAAAATAGCAAATATTGAAAGTGATACAAGAATACATGCGCACAGTATACACATACACATTACAAATGACAAAGACAATCATACACACGCATAAACAGGCTCAATAAAATACCGTCGAGTATCTCATGATTCGAAATAAAGCAACATAATTAAACGAGAAAAAAAAAAAAAAACAGTAACACAGACGCCAGATATTAACTATGAGAAAAGCTCATGATCAAAACAAGGAAATAAACAAATATACAAATAAATTACACAGATGAATACATAACTAAACAGGACAAATTCCATTAGATGCCAGATGTCAGCTGTTGAGAGATTCCGTTTTCTGTTGCATCTTAGATTCTTAAAAGACGTCGTTTTCTTCGTATTTTTGAACAATTTCATCTTCTGGTCTCCATTGCACTTAATATCCCTCATTGATTAAATTAATTTCTAATTAACTTCATCGGCTGAATTCATCTTTAACGATTAAATTTATCGGTTAAATTAATCTACGCCGTTGGCTTTTGTCGATGGAGCGTAAATTCGTGTCGGAGGTCGGGTATTTTAATGTTTTTGCTTCTGGTTCTTTTTTTACTTTTTCCATTTTTCTTTGTTTTCTCTTCTTTTTCTCTTTCTCTCCTTTTTCTTTTTCATCTACTTTGTCTCTTTATTTATGTTTTTTCTTTTTCTTTTCTATTTTTTCTCTTTTCATTTTCATTTTAGTTTCACATTTTCTTTTTACTTTTTTTTTTCCTGATTTTTCTTGTCCTTTTTTTCCTTTTCTCCTTTTTTACCTTTTTATCTCCACCGTCTTCTTTTTCTATTCTTTTCTTTAGCTTTATTCAATAAAGTTCATGGATTCTTTTCTGTTTTTTCCCATCCCCTTATTAAATTCACTCCACGTCTGAAACTTCCTTTTTTTAACATTTAAGACTACAAAGTCAATGCCTGATCTGCGAGGCTAAGCAAACTTTTCTGAAAACGACAGTCGCGCGGATCCCCAAAAAATCCCGTTCGCGGATTCATGAAACTGCGCAGATATGTCCTCCGCGAACGACAACAAACACGACTCCAGTTTAGTTCCTGTTCGTGTACTTAGGGCGTCTTCTGTACGTGTCATAAGAGTTAATCCAGTATTCAAGTTTGATCCAGATCTCTAATGCGCAGTGGCAGCGTCCAGGATTAAATTTGATTCTCCTCCAGACCAGGCTTTACTTTTGAGCCCAACGATTAATCCTGCACATGCGCAGAACGAGCTAGTTAATTCCACTAATCATGTATCCATACGTCATGACAATGGCATCAACTCCATAGAAAAGATGGAGTTAAGTTGCCATTACTATTTTAATAAGCAATAACGAGACAAATTGTGATATAAGTGAAAATGTATCAATTTTAAGTTCTGGGATATGAAAACTGCAGGTATAACTCAACATTGAAAAGAAAAATTGAAAAGAAAATCCCACAGAGTTTACAGACACAGTTAAAAAGGCAATGGTATTTCAAGTTGGAAAAAACATTCCCAACTTTTAATAACATCACAATTAGGTTTCACACCCAAAGTAAAAACAATCTTTAAACTAAAGTGACACCAAAACTGCATGGACATTTGTTATCATGATCCTCGCTAGCAACACCCTGAAAAAAACTACCCTCCCTGTACCCCGCGATCACATACGAGAAAGAGATCTCGGAGAAAAATTACGCGAATATAAATTGACAATATGAGTATCTCATGTCACCTTCATTTCGGTTGTCTATAATATTTATAGGCTATTTGAAGCCAGTTATATAATTTCATTTGTACTGACACAGATATATATCGACATGATATAATACTAACTTATATGTATACGTATATTTTCCCTGTGTAGCAAACGTTTCCTTATCGACATTAATATGATACTTGTAGAGGGTTAATGCTAATTGCCATTACACAGATACCCGCTTTTTAATGTAAAACAGCAGATTTACTGATAATCACAATGACTCGTGTGCCTGGCAACGTGCCTTGCATCTTTTGTGCAAGACACGGATTAACTTTAATCCGGAATTTACTTTTATGACGCGTACAGAAGACGCCTTTACCTTTCCTCTTTGCTGTGGTCAGTGCGGAAGGTCGGTTCACTTTTATGTGTGAATTTTATCTATTTATTTCATTCTTCTTGTTTATTGTATTTATTTAATCTATTTTATTTGTTTTGTTTGTTTTGTATTTTTTTTTTTTTTTTTTTTGCTTATTTCATTTATTGTATTTATTTGATTTACTTTGTTTTTGTGTTTTTTATTATTTTTATTGGATTTATTTATTTTTGTTATTCATCTTATTCTATTAATTTTCTTTTTTTTTCTCTTACTTGTTTTCTGTATTTCATTTACTTTATTAATTTATTTTGTTTGCTTATTTCGTATATTACGTTTAATTCATTTATCTAAATGATTTCATATATTTAATTTATTATATTTATTTGTTGGTTCACTTTTATTTATTCGTTAATTCGTTACTCGCTAAGGACGACTGCGTTTTGGAAAGTTCAATAAATTCCTTTTGAAAAACAGAAGACGAACTGAACAGAAAAAAAAAGTTTGGTGTCGTTATCCTTTTTTATTGTAATTTTCTCATGTTGCGTCTTATCTTAGAAACATGACATCAGAGGGAATGGATCTTAGAAGAAAAAGTAGAAAAAAAAAAGAATAACCTGGCTGGCCTTTAAATGCACACACACACAAACACACACACACACACACACACACACACACACACACACACACACACACACACACACACACACACACACATATATATATATATATATATATAATTATATATAGAGAGACAGAATATATATGTACACATATGTGCATATAGGAACCCAAAAACGCCTTCAAATTAACCCAAACAAAGCCTTTTCAGCCACTTTTAGAAGTATCATTCCCTTAATTGAGCACCACCCATCACAGACAATGCCCGTCCAGCTTCCGTAGACAGTGAGGCAAAGAAAATTTAAAAAGAAAAAAAAAAAAAAAGATTTAAATAAAGACGAAAATGACGGATGCCAGAGGAGGTGGGAGAAAATTGATTTTTTATTTCATTTTAAGGGGAAAAAAAGGTAGGAGCTGTAGGTCACAAGAAGGGGGAAAATATGAGGAGAAATTGGGAGAAAAAAGTAAGTCCATTATAGAGGTAAGGCAAGTTGTTGTCGACTTTAGATTGCCATTTTTGCTACTTGGCAACTTACTTCTTAAATCCTTGTAAA
>NC_061836.1:30482815-30487815 GCF_019202785.1 Penaeus chinensis
TCAAAGGCGAATTAATAGAAACGGTAATATATTTGTTTGCGCTCGTGGTGCCTGTCCGTCTTGTTTTTGTTCCTGCTTCACCGTGGACTTTAGAAGTGGAAATTATCCAAGTGAATTAGCAAATTCAAACGCTAAATGTTTTAGGCACACAAGATATGTATATTTATACATACATATATATGAATCATATATGTATATATATAATATATATATTCACATATACATACAGATATGTGAATATGAGTGTAGTGTGTGTATACCTACTTCGTTTAAATGTTAATTTTCGTGCATTTATTTTGCAACAGCAAATAAATATTTATTGTTTTATACATCACTTTCCCAAACTGTATAAAAATAAAAATGTTTAAATTTTTTTTCAAGAAAACTATCCGTTAACGGTGATTGTGAGCCATTAAAAGAAAATAAACAAATATGAAACAATACCATTGTTTTTGATACCGAGCTGCAAAATGTTAATAATCACGGACGGCAGGATTCGAAAGATATTTCTGAACGTCTCTCTCTCTCTCTCTCTCTCTCTCTCTCTCTCTCTCTCTCTCTCTCTCTCTCTCTCTCTCTCTGACTCTCTGACTCTCTGACTCTCTCTCTCTCTCTCTCTCTCTCTCTCTCTCTCTCTCTCTCTCTCTCTGACTCTCTGACTCTCTCTCTCCCTCTCTTTCTCTCCTTCCTTCCCAAATGACAGAGAATTTTGCTTTGTTATTTTCCCCTTGTTGCGATGGGGAATGGAGAAGCAAATTTTCAATATATATATTTGTAGGTGCGTTTATAATTGCGTACATTTTTTTTATTTCATATTTCCTCCATGAATAGCGATTTCATGTGGCGTGGGATTTGACACATTCAATATCATTCAAAGATACGCTCTGCAAATGGAATATGCTTATTTACAGTTTACATAGATTAGATTTAGAGTAGAGAAATTTGCGTTTTTTACTGCGTTGGTCATGCTGTTTCCCATGTATCCACAATTGAAGTGTAATGGTCTTCGAAATCAGCTGGTGCCTTCACAGCGATTAAAATAATTAAATATATATATAATAATGATGATAATAAATATTTATCATTCTTCCTTTTCCACATATCAAGAAATAAATTAAGCATTCAGATATAAAAAAGTTAGTTTATTTTAATTGTTAGTTTTTCAAGAATATTTTTTCAAAGGCGAATTAATAGAAACGGTAATATATTTGTTTGCGCTCGTGGTGCCTGTCCGTCTTGTTTTTGTTCCTGCTTCACCGTGGACTTTAGAAGTGGAAATTATCCAAGTGAATTAGCAAATTCAAACGCTAAATGTTTTAGGCACACAATATATGTATATTTATACATACATATATATGCATATATGTATATATATATATATATATATATATATATATATATATATATATTCACATATACATACATATATGTGAATATATGTGTGTGTGTGTGTATATATATATATATATATATATGTGTGTGTGTGTGTGTGTGTGTGTGTGTGTGTGTGTGTGTGTGTTTGTGTGTGTGTGTGTGTGTATATATATATACATATATATATATTCATATACACACACACAAACATATATATATCTTTCAAAAGGGAGTATTAAAGTAAAGTTAATCAATTAATACACAATTAGTAATAATGCTACTGTTGGCTACGCTAACTAGGCAGTTCCGGCAGTAGCGTTCGTCGCCCCCCCCCCCCCACCTCACCTCACCGTCTTGCTCACAGCCTTGAGTTCCTGGGGGTTTGCCTCGGTCATTCCGCTGTCACAGGCCTGGGCAAGATCTCTCTGCCATTTTGCTGTTTTAATTTGATTGGTACTTTCTTTGTTAGGTTGAGCACGGTGATATATTACCTTTTAGTAATATATCGCATTGGTAGGATTTTCTTGTTTGTGTGTTTTGTGTATTTTGGTTTGTTTTGGTGAAGGTATAAATAAGAATAAATTGTAATTCAATGACTTTATGCATTTTCCAAATCTTTGACAATTAATAAATGCTAGTTAATAATAAATGACTGATAACTGATAGTGAGAAAAAAATTGATACAATTACTATAAAAAACATTACAATAAAATAATGAAAGTACTTTATAAATTAATGATAATACATTGAGACACGATAAATGCATGAATTAATTAACGTAATGATAAGCTAGCGAAGTTAATGAGTATCGTAATAAAGAATGAAGACTAAATGACATTAATGAATGAACAAGAAGAAACCTGACAATCACCAGTAGTACTTTGACGCAAGGACAGTTGTTGTTACGTGGTATTACCATTCAAAATCAGGCCGCATCATTTTGATTGTTCGTCTATGATTCTGGCTACCTTATTAGGAGAATTAGAGTTCAGCGGAGCTGCTCTTCCCCTGAATTCTCTTAGTGACATACCAGCCGTAACAAGAGAGAGAGGGAGAGAGAGAGAGAGAGAGAGAGAGAGAGAGAGAGAGAGAGAGAGAGAGAGAGAGAGAGAGAGAGAGAGAGAGAGAGAGAGAGAGAGAGAGAGAGAAAGACGGATAGACAGATGGACAGACAGATGGACAGATAGACAAACACACGGATAGACAGACAGACGGATAGACAGACAGACGGATAGACAAAGACGGACAGACTCAAATTCAAACACTTTATTCCGTTAATTACAATGAGTATTACATTTATAGATATGTTGTTTACATTATGTAATAGGATGTTATATACATAGATATTGTACAGTGCATTAATATCCCAGATAACTGAAATTTCGTACTTGGCTAGATGTTCAAACGCCTGATGTCATTGATATTTCAGTAGATGTTCTTTCACTTTTGTTTTAAATGTTTTTTGGTTGGAGATATTTCTAATATTTTCTGGTAGTTGGTTCCAGATCACCAGTCCTCGGATTTGCATATTTCTTGCCCCGGTTTCTGTATTCGATCTTATTTTGAGTTATCGAGTTATTTTGCCTTGTAAGGACACCTGTTATGTTACCTGTTGTTTGTATAGGTAATAGCTAATTTGGGTAATTTCCTTGTATTATTTTATGGATCAGAATACATGTGTCATATTTGTGTTTCTGTTGTACTTTTAGCCATTTTAGTTTGTTTAAATGTGGTGTGATGTGGTCATATTTATTTAAATTTCCCAGTGCTACTCTTGCCGCGAAGTTCTGTAGTTTCTGTGTCCTTTGTATTTGTGTTTTGTTTGTGGAGCCCCAGATGTTAAGACAGTAGTTAAGGATACTAAGTGCTAGTGTTTGTATAACAGCAATTCTTGTTTCGTGGGTATTTTATTTTTTATATGATTCAAGTATATCAGTGTGCCCATTACTTTTCTGTAGATGTGATCAATGTGTGTCTCGAATGTCATGTATCTGTCTACGTATACCCCTAGGTTGTTTACTGTTGTGTTGGGTTTGATGAAGCAACCTTGGAAATCAATAACTGTATCTGTGGGTATTTTTGCTATGTTCTGACGGCTGCCAATGAAAGTACATTGTGTTTTTTGTGGATTTAGTTTCAGGCCATTCATATCGAAGTAATTTTTTGCTTCTGTTAGGGTCTGTTTAGTCTTTTCTATCAATTCATTTAGATTGTCTGCAGAGGCAGCGTGAAGAAATTGAGAGTCGTCGGCGTACTGAACAAGAAGACAGTTTTTTGCAATTGATGACAAATCATTTATGAATATAGTAAATAAGATTGGACCAAGGATTGAGCCTTGTGGAACACCGAACGAAACTGATTGCATTGATGATACTTTTCCATGGATTTTAACTGATTGAGTTCTCGCGGACAGGTAACTTTTAAAGCAGAAATTATCAATTTCGTGATTTTTTAGTTTGTTCACAAGTAATTCATGGCTGACACTGTCAAAGGCCTTCGATAAATCACATAGAGTGAGCAAATTGATCTGGTTATTGTCTATATTATTATATATTTCATTTGTGACTTTTAGTAATGCCGTTTCGGTTGATAATCTATTCCTAAAACCGTGTTGCGTGTTAGATATAAGGTTATTCGCTTCTAAAAATGTTGTTAATTGGTTTGCAACTATTTTCTCGAGAACTTTAGATATTACTGGTAGTATAGTGATGGGTCGATAATTATTGATTTCGTCTCTGTCACCGGATTTGAAAATCGGAGTTATGATGCCATGTTTCCAAAGTGATGGATAAACACCGGTGACTATAGATGTATTAATAATTACTGTCAGATAGTATGCAATTGCTGGTAAACTATCGTTTATCGTTTATGAAACGATGTGCAATTCCATCTGCTCCCACTGAATTTGTCTTTTTTAAGTGTTTTATTGTTAGGACAGACAGACGGACAGACGGACGGAAGGACGGACAGACAGACGGACGGACGGACGGACGGACGGACAGACGGACAGACGGACAGAAAGACAGATAGACCGAGACGGATAGACAGACAGATAGACTAACAAATAGGCAGAACGAGACCGAAATAAACGGAAAGACGGACGGATAGACGGACAGATAGACAGACAGACAGACAGACAGACTGAGACTGATAGACAGACAGACCGAGCCGGATAGACAGACAGATAGACCGAGACGGATAGCCAGGAAGACAGATAGACCGAGACGGATAAACAGACAGACCGACCGAAACGGATAGACAGACAGACAGACAAATAGACCGAGACGGATAGACAGACAGACCGAGACGGATAGACAGTCAAACAGACGGACATACAGACAGACAGACTAACAAATAGGCAGAACGAGACCGAAATAAACAAACAAAAAACAGACAAACAGACAGACAGAAACACAGTAATCAATCGTCGATCACAAACTATTGCAGACTGCTAGATGTACCAACCTTTCAAAACAATAAAAAGTAGTATTGTACACATTGTCCCCTCAACTCGACATTCATAGGAGCTAAACATTCTCAATTTTTACTTCCTACGAAATGGCACATCAGTTTTTATTAAAAACAAAATGTTGACCGTTAAAATAGGACTAGCGGGACCCGTGAAA
>NC_061836.1:30492815-30495315 GCF_019202785.1 Penaeus chinensis
CTAAATAACCTTTAATCGAAGCATAACCTCATACAAATATTTACATAAATATACAAATCTATTGTTTATGTAAACGGTCAGGAAGTTCAACATCCAATGTCAATATATCCAGAACATTTTATGTCAACATGAATTAGATTCCGCCCTAGCAATGTCATAATTTACATTCACGTTAATTCATAAGTAATTAACATCGTCAATTAACATTTCTCCCTAAATCTATACAAGAAAATAAATATCACCAGTACTTAATAACAGTAAGTAAGTTAAAAAATAAAAATAATGTTTTTTACCCCTTATTAATAAACCTTATTGGTTTCAGAAATTTACACAATAAAACACTGCCTGGTATTAAAATTTTATGCATTTCAATAACAAAGGGTCTTTGCGGCCCCGGGGAAAAAAAAGGGTGTAAACCGTGTTAGTGGCACTGAGGAGGTTTCCCGGGCCTGGTTATGCAAAACGAAAGGGCCCTCTGGTTCTTTTTGCCTTTCACCATAAACCTTTTCCCCGGGTCGCCACAATTCTGGGACTAAAACATTAAGGGCTTAGCAAAAAAATGACTTTTCCCGGCTGGCTGTTTTTTTCAAAAGGGAAACGGGGTGTCTCCGCGACAAAAATGGGTAAAACAATACCCCCAGCCACCAGCCTCCTTATCTGCAAGGGACACAGGCGGTGGGAAAAGCCCGACCTTCTTCATCCCGCCCACACTCCTCGGCCCCATGGGAGTCCCCTGTCGCTGAGTTCACTCCCACGTAGCTGTCAGCCAGAGAGTCGCAGCGCTCGTCTCAAGAGCTACAACAGCATGCTGTAATGGCCATCGCCTTAGGGCTTTGAACCAGATAGTCCCGTACATTCACCGATTGGGTCTGTCGAAATTCAGGCATGGGGGGAAATGGGGTCGGCTTTGTCACGGACGGACTGGAACGGTCTTTCAGGACGTCAGACCACTGCCCCACCCTCCCAAACAGAGCTGGTGGCGTTTGTGCACGCCCTCCAACACGCCCAGCACCGCCAGGAGGTCCAACTAGGTATACAAAGAGTCTTAGACGGCGTTGCAAGCTCTACAGCAGCAAGCCCTCCCCAAGGACAACGTTAACTTCATAACTGCTCTCTTGGGCATCTTGCTAAGCCTTGCAGAATAGGGCAAGCAGGTGAAGCTCAAGTGGCTTCCAAGTGAGGCTCCTGACGAAACTGCACACTACAATAGGCTTAATGTGCAGGATGAGCACATAACGGGAGACGATTAAGAATCGGACGGCCTAGTGAGCGGCAGCCACGACCTACTTCTGCTGCAGCGCATCAGACTGGGGTAATGCACGCGGGAGGAGTTGGACAACGAGTTCGAAGGACGGACATGCGAGCACTGCCTCTTGTCCTGCCCCGCCACCGATCGCCTCAGGACAGAGCCAGCGCCTATCTTCCCCCCTGCTGCAGGTGTCCTTCTAATGAGGATTGAAGCCAGGGCAGGTTTCGTCCACCACACCTCGACAGAAGTGCTGCTGGAGGTACTGAGAGCATCACCACCCACGCGCTGACTAAACATCGCCCTCAACGGAGTAACAAAAGACTTCCTCTCCACCGCAGGGTAGCCCCTGACGGCCTAACGTCCGCTTTGTACAAATTATCATATTCTATTTCCTGTATATATGTTTGTGTATATATATATATATGTATATATATGTATGTATGTATGTGTGTATATGTAGTGTACTATACTGTACTGCACTGTACTATGGTCCAATAAACCTAAGCAAAAACATATATATATATATATATATATATATATATATGTTTTTGCTTAAGTGTATTGGACCATAGTACAGTATAGTACACTACACACACACACACACATACATATATATATATAGTGTAGTGTACTATACAGTACTACACTGACCTATGGTCCAATAAACGCTTCAGAGTGAAATAACTGAATATTGATATTTATTTAATATGAAAATTTCTATCTATCAGCAATTCCAGATAGTCCTTTAGATAACGGTCTTCACATCTGCTGAGTCCATATTATTTCTAGAACACTTACAACACTTGCAATTTTTCATCAAAGAATGAAAACAAACTTCAATTAAAATGTTTTATTTTTTTTTATTTTTTTTAATAAAACATTATTTTAACAATATATTAATACACACACATACATACATACACATACATACGCACACGCACTCCTTGTGTGTGTTATATGTATATGTGTGTGTATATATATATATATGTTTATATATATATATATATATATATATTTATATGTGTACATATATATACCCCCTTCACGACGGGTCACGTCTCTAGACGTCATAAAACACCGCTCGAAATGTGGCGTGCGGCGGCATGCCAAAGCGCTACGAGGTGGTGATTCGGCTTGATGTACCGAACTCCCACGCTCAAAGTGGCGCGTTGCCATTGATCGCCAGAGCGTAGTTTTTTTTTTTTTTTTTTAGTTTTCTTCACCCGTCGCCAAGAGAATACATATATATAC
>NC_061836.1:30505315-30507815 GCF_019202785.1 Penaeus chinensis
AAAAGAGAAATAGAAACTTTTTTCTCTCTTTTTGTCGAGAACTTTGATCAAGAAAAAGTCAAGAAAAGTAATTAAATGTCCTCAATGAAAGCTTATTACATAGTACTGTCACCGGATAGGTTTGGTGTCATATGCAATAGAATCACTTTATTTTCGCTCTTAGACTCAGGCCTGTCATGTATTTAAACAGAAAATCTTACAGTAAATTCCCTTCAGAATGTTTATTTGATGAGCATCTCCAGGCACGCAGCAGCAGCCTCTTATCTCCAGAATACAAGGCAAAATGAGAATACGTAAAGATGCGTTTGTCAATCCCTGTGGAGAGCGCCAGGGTGGACGACGGCACGTGTCACCTTGGTCTGTCGACGCGGCTCAGTGTTGGGGGGCGATTGTCTTTGTTATTAGGGCAGTTAAAGTGTGTATTGTAAAGGGATACCCTGTCTATGGTATATTTTGTGACTGAATTGTTGCTCCTTAATATCGTATGGTTAAAAGAATGCAGTGAGCAAAAGTTTTTAAAAAATACGTTAATTTATTGTATATACATTAAAAAATATGTTGATTTATTGCATATACATTAAAAAATTAGTTGATTTTTTGCATATACATTGGAAAATACGTTTATTTATTACCTATCCATGCAACGAGGACTTGTTTCATGAGCTGAGATATATTTTGCATAGTCCTCCCAGGGTGACCCAAGCACGAGGTACTAAAAGGGCCCTTGCGTAAACTTGCACCCAATGACCAAGTTATCCCTAACGAATAAAACTTCTGTTCCTTCTTCGGGTTATGACCACATCTGTGTTGTGTGTGGGTTTGTGCCTGTCTCTCCACTTGCAATTGTGTTATTGTGTGTCTGTGTGGTAGTAGTAGTCTTCCACCACCTCCAGTAACATTACAACACCCACAACTACTAAAGTCACTACTATTATTACTACTACTTTACCACTACTATTACCACCACTACTACTACTACTAAAGTCACTACTACTACTACTACTAAAGTCACTACTACTACTACTAAAGTCACTACTACTACTACTAAAGTCACTACTACTACTAAAATCACTACTACTACTACTAAAGTTACAACAACTACTACTACTACTACTACTACTACTACTACTACTACTACTACTACTACTACTACTACTACTACTAAAGTCACTACTACTACTACTACTACTAAAGTCACTACTACTACTACTACTACTAAAGTCACTACTACTACTACTACTACTACTACTATTATTATTTACTACTACAATGTCCACTACCACTACTACTAAAGTCACTACCATTACTACTTCTACTACTACTATTACAATTATACTACTACCATACTACTACCATACTACTACCATACTACTACCATACTACTACTACTACTACTACTACTACTACTACTACTACTACCACCACCATACTACTACCATACTACTACTACTACCACTACTACTACTACTACTATACTACTACTATACTACTACTATACTACTACTATACTACTACTATACTACTACTATACTACTACTATACTACTCCTACTACCACTTCTTCTACTAGTATTACCACATTACTATTACTACTACTATTATACCATTACCACTGCCACTGCCACTTCTACTACCACTACCATACTACCCCTACCATACTACCCCTACTAGTATCACTATTACCACTACTACTACTACCACCACTACTACTACTATCACCACTACCAATACTACTACCACTCCTACCACTAACACTACTGTTGTCACCACTGCCACTATCACTACCACAACTACTACCACTACTACTACCACCACTACTACCACCACTACTACCACCACTACCACCACCACTACTACCACCACTAGTAGTAGTAGTACTAGTACTTACTGCTACAATCTCCATTACTACTACTACCACTACTACTACTACCACTACTACTACTACTACTACTACTACTACTACTACTACTACTACTATTTACTACTACAATCTCCACTACTACTACTACTACTACTGCTGCTGCTGCCACCACCACTACGACCACCACTACTAGTAGTAGTAGTACTAGTACTTACTACTACATTCTCCATTACTACTACTACTACTACTACTACTACTACTACTACTACTACTACTACTACTATTTACTACTACAATCTCCACTACTACTGCTGCTACTGCTGCTGCTGCTGCTATTACTAATGATGATGATAAAGAAGATAACAATGGTAATAATGATACTTATAACAGTAATGATATTGATGATAATAAGATAACAATGAATATTATTAATGAATAGGGACTACACAATCACTAATATTCTGCAATCGATTTTGTGTAGCTGTGCAATCTTAGCATTTATAGCCATGTCTATAAACAGCTATAAAGAGCTGCTTTTCAGACCCCAGTTTTTAAATGAAAAGAAACACAATTTTCCTCTTTGATAGGTTTACTTGGAGAAACCTTCAAGGGTTCACACTTTACACCATACAAAAGTATT
>NC_061836.1:30512815-30532815 GCF_019202785.1 Penaeus chinensis
GTCCCAGTGTCTTGAAAGAATGATGTTCACATGAATTGCCATCCACAAATTAACCCTTACTGTTCCCAGTAATGGAAGTGAACACCACTCCAGTGAGTAGCCTCCCAGGAGCCAGTTACTGCGAGCCAATACGAGTGGAAATCGCCAGCAATATTTCCTCCGCTGAGCCAACTCCTTCCTACACTGGGGTGTCAGACTGCCCGCAGAGTCCTATCAACAGCCCCCTCACCACTCCACCCCCCATGCCAGTCGATCGCATTGGTGATGAGCGGGCCGATCTTGGTGCCGGAGATTCCACGTCCCTCTCCATGTCCGGGCCAGACTTTGACATCACTCCGCAGAAGCGAAAAGGGTGCGGACGTTGATTTATTTCATCATTGTTATCGTGGCATTTCTCAAAGTATTATCATTTTATTATTGTTGATTTTATGGATGCAGATGGATATCCTTTTAACAGTTATTGCTGTTTTTCATAATTGTTTATTGCATATTTTAGCAATATTAATGTTATTGATATCTCTTTGTTCTTACTAATGATTAATAATTATTTTTTTGTTATTATTGTTATTATTATTAGTTCTGTTATTGATATTGTTCTTAGTGTTAATTTGAATATTAAGCTTAACCTTATTATTGTTATTACCAATACTATGACAAGTAATTAATGCTTGATGTACTGATGAATTACCATTAGTTGCTATCATCATTACTATTTTTATATTTCTAGTTACTGTTATTATTATTTCATTTACTGTTTAATAATAGCATGACAGATTTTATCTTTTTTTCTTTCTTCTTATGAATAAATCTCAGCAGTATTTAAAAGTTCTAAAAAAGATCTCTTCATACAATATTGTTTACTCACAGTTGATTATGCAATGTTGCAGAAGTCAGGTCAAAAGAAGAAGTCAAGGTGGCAGTGCTGAAGTGACCCCCAACAAAGGCTCGCCCAGTGAAGGAGAACCAAATTTCGAGGTAATTTATTTTTTGACATGGTCGTTTTTCAACACGACTGTTTATGAAGGTTTAAATTATCCTTTTCCTATTGTGTTTTTCGTCGCATCCTTTCTCTAACTACAGCCACGGGGGGATTGGTTCCAGGATTCCTTGCAGACAGTGTGATATTTGCAGAAAATCTTTGCACATCCTACCGTATGGTTTCAATCATCTTTAAGAGTGCTTGTGATACCTAATATATTAGATGCAACATTAATTGTAAATGTCCTTTTTTTTTTGGGGGGGGGGGGAGAAAGAGCAAAAAATATAAGTACATAGATTTTGTAATCTGCATCAGCAACAGTTTAACTTTTTCTTTGTTCTATGATCTGAAAGAGAGAGAAAAAAAAATGTATAGAAAATGTGATTATAGATTAAAAAAACAAATTTATTCTTGAATAGATATCAAACAGCAAATGGCATGACATTACTGAACTTGTATGCCTCATTTCTCTCTTTCTCTCTCCCTCTCCCTCTCCCTCCCCCCCTCTCTCCCTCCCTCTCTCTCTCTCTCTCTCTCTCTCTCTCTCTCTCTCTCTCTCTCTCTCTCTCTCTCTCTCTCTCTCTCTCTCTCTCTCTCTCTCTCTCTCTCTCCTTCTTTCTCTCTCCTTCTTTCTCTCTTTTAGATATTTATGATACACAGTTTATTGAATCCATGGATATGTTACCTAAAGATACAGAATGCCAACCGTATTTACTTTTCTCCTAGATGTCATACTCTCCCTTATTTGCTCCTTACATCTTCCTTTTCTTGTCCATATTCATAAGTAGCCCATAATCCATTCTCTTTCCAGAAAATCTTGAAAAATCTTTATGAGAACACTGCGCTGCATGAGAAAATAGCCGAGAATATAAACAAGGGCTTGCTAGGAAACCAGGGCAAGGCGGTTGTGAGGGACAGTGAGCCAGCTAGTAGTCGACTAAGCAGCAGTAACACAATAGGAGATATGGCAGTAGGCACAGACGGCAGGGCGAAGTTGGGTAGTGAGACATCGTCAAACGCAGGCGGAGAAGTTGCCCTTATCCGAGAACTGGACCACATCGTCACTGGTATTATCACCGAGACCACTGCAGACCCAGCCTTTGAGAATCTTTTAGAAGAAGTCTTTGGTAAGGAATTGTCAGTTTGAGTGTTTGTGGCTTAAAGTGAATGCTTGATGTATTTTAACATGTATTTAGATATTTAATGTAAAGTGTTCAGCACTGTACTGCCTCCACTGTAATTCTGCTATTTTATTAAATAAACATCAACATGAAACACATATACTAACTCATAATTAATAAAAAAAAACAAAAAAAAAAACTTGTCAACTCAGTTGGACCCAGTATAACATACCTATTTATAGATATATGTGTGTTAAACTTATTAGTCCACTGAGCCATTGTGTGCTTATTTAGCTTAGTGGAATAAGGCACCTGAGTACTGCTCTAGTGTTTGGTAGTTTGGCCGTCATTGGTACTGCAAGGGATTAGGATTCTAACTCTTCCTAACGCACTGTGGGAGGAGTTAGCCTATAAAATTTGTAGATTGAGGCTACAGGCCACTTGACATCAGGTCAACTAATTTTTATTTAAGAACATATGGCATCTGTTCTTGCCATTATCCTGGGTGGCAAGTGCCATTGGTAAGTTCAGTAGAGCCTGCTCTGAGTTGTGTGTGCTAAACAAAGTTTGCTTGTTTGGCCCTGACCATGGTCATTTAGGAGTTACAGCTCTTGAAAACTCATTCACAATGGGATTTCCCCATGCAATACCAAATCACACACTATGCTTTGTAGACAGTCATCCAGACAAGGGAACAAATGTTCAAGGTACACAACCCGAGCAGGCTTGACTGTGCTTGGGATCTGGGCCTGATTCCCAATAGTATAATCAAACTTCATCCAGCATGAATGGGTTAAAATGTTATTTTAACCTTATTTCCTAGAAAGATGTTTATGCCACAGCCATAAGTATAGAGAATGGGCTAAATGTATGCTTCCTGCTTTCTAATTTTTCACTCAAGTAGTGGACTGCAAATGACACCAACACATGGCAATTTATGGTGCAGGATAAACCTATCATCATTGGGTTAATTATATTAATGTGAGATAAAGGTTAAAGCTATTTGATGAGGCTGTGGTTAAATTTGAAAAATGTAAAACAGGTTGCTAAAGGATATAGTTAAATTCTAATACTGCCATTAAGGAGACTTTAATGACCTGTTTTATTGATTTACAGGCACAAATTCTCCAAATAATTCTCCATCCAAAATGAGCACTGTTTCACACATGAGCCAAGACAACACGGAAGATTCGTCACTTGAGCCAGCAAGACTTCTTTCCACTCCTGTGCCGCCGCCACCTAGCCAGACAGAACCAAGCGAGCCTCACATATCCTCCCATCCTCTCTCGTCTCCTCCTCCATCCCCACCTCCTTCTCCTCCTCCACATCCATACGAGTCCCCCCATTCCGCACCTTACCATCCTTCCCCTTCATACTGCCCATCCCCCTCCATGCATTCTGCTGCCCCTCCAGTACCCCATTCCAGCCCCAAGCGAGGTCCTTCTCCACACCTTGCAAGCTCCTCGCCCTCCCACACTTCCTCTGTGATGAAGGAGACAGAGCTTTCTCCCCCAATGGCTTGTGAAACTAGGAGGACAAGGAGCTCATCCAAACGGGACAAGTTGTCCCCAGCTGGTAAAGACACAAAGCTAGACAGGCAGTAAAACAGCTGCAGACACTTGTGGAAGTCAGCCACCAGGAAGGTAATTCATTAGTGCCTTTGAGTAGTTGCATGTGATGACATATTCTCCTTAATCTTTTATAGTCAGAAATATGATGTATTATGCATGTTGGTAACATTGATGAGTGTAATAACTCCTGTATTTGTAGATCCTCATGTGCACCTACATCTTCTATTGCCATGTTTCAGGTTCTCTGGATCACCTAATAGTATTGCAAAGTCCAACAGCTTAGAGAACACTAAATGCAGTGCAGATGCCTCATCTTCAGACCACACACAAGGGTCATCAGGGAAAGGAAAGAAAAAGGGAAAAAGAGGCATGAAGAATTCAGACTGGAGGGAAGATGAACAGAATCTTGGGGATCAGCTACTCCAAGAGTTTGCGGAATTTCAGTCATCCCGGTCTCAGAGGATAAGTGAAAGTGATGGAAGTGTTGGGTCTGACAGGATGGATTTGAGCAAATTAAGTGATGGTGCATCTCAAGTTGCTAATCTTACAGATAGTGGATCATCCTCAAAGATCACAAGTGAAAACCCCACAAATAATTTGGATAATACAAATGAAAATGTTCCATGCATAGGTTTAAATGGTTCGGAAACACTGCAGCAGCAAATTGATAAAAATGTATTGGAATCCGAACTTGTTCCACAAGCAGTTACAGGGAGTCCAAGTAACCTAAATAGTCATAGTATGTCAGCTAGTCCATGTAGAAGTGAAAGTGATATAAATGGTAAGAAGCCAGAAGAGGGTGCTATCAGTAATTGCCCAGACAACATCATGGCTGGTGAGCAGTCTCAGCCATTGGATGGCAATCAACCTGTCCAAGAAGGTAGTGAAAGCATTCAAAATAATTTAGATGTGATGTCAATCATGCCAGGAAACCCAAATATTAATAGCAGCTCAATACCAGGAATTTCTCAGGGTGTCCCAGGAAGTACAGAGAATAACCCAATGCCTAATAATATTGAAAAACCTCCATTGACAGTCAGAAGTACAACAGTGCCTGGTTTAATACAAAATCCATCTGTAACTAGTCCTAATTACGAACAGCAACAAGTGCCCAATGATTACTACACCCTAACTGAGCTGACTCCAGTCAACCCAACACAGCTTACTTACGACCCATATCCTGTAAATCAAAACTACCCTTACTATTATGAGCAAAATACCACTACTGCTGTTCCTCCAACATATATGCAACCCCAGCTTAGCAACCAATGGGGAACCACTCCAGTGAACAGCATTAATAATATTCCATTCAGCGATGTCAGTAGTAACACCTGGCAGCCTCCAGCACAGGCAGTGGATGCGGGTTTTGGTAATACCAGTGCTGAAAAGCCAGAAGTGGCACCACTGCCAGCCCAAGAAAACGGTGAAAGTCAGCTGAACAATTGTACAGCGTTCACCATACCACCAGAAG
Source organism: Penaeus chinensis (assembly GCF_019202785.1). NCBI lineage: Eukaryota > Metazoa > Arthropoda > Malacostraca > Decapoda > Penaeidae > Penaeus > Penaeus chinensis. Next base: position 30,517,958 of record NC_061836.1, read on the forward strand.
TGAAGGAGAACTTGAGTCAAGGTCAACTGGTTACTCTTGGATCAGGTGAATTTTTTTTTTTTTTTTTTTTTCTGATTTTGTTTTCTCCCTGAGCTTTGTGTATGAAAAATATTTTAATGTAACATTAGACAATAGAAGAACCTTCCTAACTATTTTTTCTCTTTTCTTTTCTTTTTAGGTCCATCTACTGTGACATTATTCCAGTTTCCAGTCGGCACGAATTTTGGCGCACAAAAACAGCAGCAGAAGAGGAAATCCAGTGGGCCTAGTAATAAGAAGAAAGGTTAGTAAAAGGAAAGAACCTAATTTTTTAAATGTTCGAGATTTTTGATTTATGTAATCTTGGTTTGGTGTGTCTGCATGTATCAGTAAATAGTATATTTCAAGAATTTTATGAAAAGAAAATAAATATCAAAAGACGAAAGCTAAACAATGCCTCTCATTACAGCGGTGCGGAGAGCATCATACCAACCAATTGTTCCAAAGATGCCACCACCTGATTTATTTTTGATGCATCCTGGTAAGTGTCTCTTTGTAGTCTGTCTGCTATAGTTAGATATCTCAGGTTGGGGGGGATATATATTTTATATATATATATATATATATATATATATATATATATATATATATTATAATATATATATTTATATTTATAATTATATTTGTATTTATATATTTGTGTATATACCTTTTTTATTGCTTTGTGAGTTGCAAAATTTGTGATTAATATAATAATTGGAAATTTAAGTTTTGTATTATATTCTCAGTGTTGATTATTTTTTTCTTTCTTTAAATCTGTAAAAACATTGCTGTTTCAGTGTATGATAATGTTGGAACCACAAAACCTGCTACTTCAGTGGATTCAACTTCTACCAGCACAGCCTCATCTAATATACCTCCCACCAGTGTAACATCATCAAATTCATCTGGCACTGCAACAACGACAGCTTTACCTCCCGTCACAATCACCATGGAAAACGATATCACCATATCTATGCCACAAATCAGTGCAGGCTCCTCTGCTGTGGGTACTGTGGGGAAAAGCAGAAAGAAGTCTACCAAAAGTTCACCAAAGAAAGGCAGGGTTGTCAATGTGACAAAGGTAAAGAAACGTGGCTTAGGGAAGGCAGGCAAAAAGGCCAAAAGATTACAGCAGAAAGTGGATGACTCTGTCTTGAACAACAACATAGTGGCAACAGCATTCTCCTTTGCTATTAACTCTGTAACCCCAGGCAAAGAGGATTCAGAGAGTGGAAAATTGTCAGAGGATGCTTCCTTTGCCATCGATGATTCTTGTGGAATGACAATGCCGGAAATTTCAGAGCTAATAGATCCTAATGTTCTTCCTCCAGAGGAACCAGAAGCGGCTGTGGCCAGTGATGCAGCTCAGCCTGTCAGTGATAATGCGACAGAGGAAGGGAGACCAAGTCAAGAGTTGCAAAGTGATAGTGCCTTAATTGTTGAGGGACAAAAGGAGAATACGGAACCAGATACTTCAGTGATAAGTAGTAAGAGTACTGGGAAATCTCCAACCTTAGTCTGCAGTGGAGGAAGATCTCCACAGTTGAAGGCTCTCCTCTCGCTCTCCAAGAGCATATCGCCTTCCAAGAGCAAACTGGTGAGGAACAGAACAGTATCAGTGCATGAAAGCCCATCAGTTGCAGGCCTGCCTAAGAGAGGCAGCCAGAGCACTCCAAGTCATAAGAGCAGTCACGTGAGGGTATTAGACTTCGGCACACCACAGAAATGGAAAAGCCCAGGTCGTTTGCCTGGTAGAGCCATGGCAAGTCTGAAGTTCTCACCTTCTTTGAAGAAGAAGAAATCTCCCAAGAATTCAGTACCATCACCCCTAAGCAGGAATTCTAAGTTCTCCAAGATTCTGTCCCCAAAGAAAATGATACTTAGGAAAATATTGGAGGAAACAGAGAAGGAGCAAGCATTGGAGAATAATAAGGAAATGAAAGCGGTTGAGGAAAATTTGGAGAGTGAGGTTACTGCAGCAAGAGAAACCCAGACAGGAAAAATACCAGATGCTTTACCAAAGAGTAAGAAAACAAGGAGAGGATCCACTAGTTCAGTGAGTGATTCTGTCCCGGCTAGTGAAGGCCACCATAATGTTGAGACAGAGGATGAAGAGAGCCTCATTCTCCGCATAGATGATGAAGACAGCTGTAGTTCAGATGCTGGAACCATCACAACTGAGACAACCAGCATAGAACTCTTTGAACTTCCAAAAGAAATGGAAAGTGTGAAGCATAGCCAGCATAAAAAGTCTTCTTTATCTGACTCTCATGCAGTTCCTGTTACAGAAAATGCTGTAGGTATTCAAGGAGATGGAAGTGCAGTACCATCATGTGTTTTTAGTGCTTATGATTCAGAAAATTCAAATCTTATTACACCTTGTAAACCAGATGACATGGGCTTTGTTTTCTCCGGGGGACTGCTTCCTGTAACTCCAATGTGTCTGGAAGCACCAACACCTCTCTTGAACAGTGTACGAAATGTAATAAGTATACAAAATGGGGAGCTCAATACACCTCTCCTTCCAGCTGTACCAAAGACACCTGCTGGGAAAACTCCTCTAATTAAAGATTACCCCCAAGGCCCATACTCAAACAGCTCAGCTGGCACGTCTTATTACCTGCCATCAGAACGATCTGCGACGGACTCCGATGGTTACTCTCCATCAAGACTAGAAACTGTGTGGGAGAAGACCCTTGCAGAGACCTGTAACATGAACCAAGAGAGAAATCTTCTTAATCTGAGGTCAAGTCCAAGAAAGAGCCCTCGTAAAATGTCCCAGAAGGAAATGGGTGAGGCCATTGAACAAGATTTATTCAGGCTTTTCCCTGGGGATGTGGTTGGACCTGAGTCAGGCACAACTTGTATTACAGATACTGCCACAACAAGTGTCCCAGCAGCCCAGGACACCAAGCCTTCCAAAGCCAAGGATACTTCAAAGGGTAAAGAGGGTAAGAGAAGAAGAATCCCTTCCAAAAAGTATCAGCATCTGGCTGAATCTGCCTGCTCTGACGATGACTTTGAAATGCCAAGAAGTGCCACTCCCAGTTCAGAACTCAAGCGGAAAAACAGATCACCAAGCGATGCAGCAGTCCCTAAAAACAAGTCAAAGAAGTTCAAAATGGCAGCAGGCAGTAGAGGGGAAAACAAAGGAAACAAGGCAATTCCAGACACCCAAAAGAAGGGTTTGGCCTCAAAGACTATGGAAAATGTACATGACAAGGTGGATGGGAAACAAATAGACTCCAAGAAGAAACAGGCAGGAATGGGGAAAAGTCTAAGGAAAGAATCGTCTGCATCTACCTCATCCTCAGAAAAGGAAAGAAATTTGACCCAAAGAAATTCTGAAACTAAGCCATCAGAATCGGATGATACGTGTAATCATCAAAAAACGCCTAAACACAACAATTTTGATTCACAAAAGATTATTAAAGATTTTACAGTAAGCTTTAATGCTGAACAGACAAGTAGCCCCAGGCAAATGGACAGCATTGGTTCAGGCTCAAGTTCTGAGGTAGCAGGCAGCAGTTCCAGTAAAATAGAGTCCAAGAGAACATTATCAGCAGGTGATAAAGGTGAGAGTAGTATGAATATCCAAGTAGAAAAAGCAAATAGACAGGAAGAGAATGACTGTGCAGATGATTCTGGAAACAAGGCAAAGTGCAATGATAAGAGATCTAATGATCCTGCTGGAGGTGAGAAGATAAATAAGCCTGTGTTAAAACCAAAACAAAATACTTCCAAGACCGTAAAGAAAGTTCCATCAGCTGAAAAGGAAAAGGCTAAGGTGAGTAAAAATAGTGAATCAAAGGCCCGTGTTAACCACCTGTTTGGGTCTGATGTCAGTTTCTCTGATGATTCAGATGAATCAGAGGCAGGGACTGGATCTGCTAATAAGAGAGAACAGAAATCTCCACTGAAGACAGGTGCTTTGGAAGAAGCAAACATTCCAAAAGAGACAAGTAGTGAGGTGCGTGGCAGGCAACGTATTGGAAGGGGTCAAGGTCGGCCAGTAAAAACCGCCCTATCGCCAAGAAGATCAGAGAGAATGGCAACCACAAGTCAGAGAAACTCTAGACAAGCCTTAAATGTGAAACAAGCATCACCCAGAGGTCGTAGCAGGGGCTCCCAGATTAGCAGCAGTAGCAGCAAGGAGTCAGGCAGTGGAAATCCAGCCTCACACGTGAGAACAAGGTCCAGGTCTCCAGCAAGTGAAAAGAGTTTGCCAGAGGAGGCTAATAGACAAATGACTGGTGTCAGACGGAGAGGGAGAGGGGCCCGGTCACTTGCTACTCGGGGTCGTTTAGTGAGGAAGGACCAAGACTCAGCTAGAGTGTCGGACGAGCTAGATATGGTAGAGAGTGAGGCTGATACCACAGGAAAGCAGAAGATGCCATTTTCAGTATGGGGTGCTGGCCTAAAATCCCCCATTGGAACAAGTAAAGGAAAGAGCCCTACGAGTTCAAAGGAGGAACTGCATAATCGTTGGAACACAAGTATTGCATCACACTGCACCTTCTCTGACATCAACATAATAGACACGGAGGATGAAAGTCCTGGCAAAATTCTGCGACAGAAGACCCCAGAGCATTTTGTCCGGTTCCCCAAATCAGAAACAGGCAAAAAGTTCATGTCTGACTCATCAGGCTGTGCTCGCACATTGTGCTACAACAGCAACAATAGCAGTCACAAGGAAGGCACACCAAGGATCAAGAATAAGGATCTTGGGGAAGTTCATAACGTCACTCCAAGTTCACGGAGACATTTTCGCAGTGCTTCATCAAGTGCAGGTATTGTTTTTACTTTTATTTTATTTTAATGTTTGATTCACATTTATTATGAAAATGCTTGGTTTAATGGTTTGCCAAAAATTTATACATGATACTTAACTGGTAGTATAAAGTACAATATATTGCATATTATATAATTCATGATATGTAATATTTAATTACATGTAGTAAATAATGGTATATTATATTTAATGCAGTATTTTGTTTAATTTTATAGTATATGGTATGAATTATTGAAGATTTGTGATTCTATATTATTTATATTATTTATATGACATATAACTTTGATTTGCTATATATCATATAAGATTTATATTGCACAATACATACATACTTATGATTATATGCATATACATGTATGCATTCATGTTAAAAAGTAAAAAGCACCTACCACTGCTATGAGGATAGCTTTTGCTAATTATAATATTATTATTATTCTTATTTTGTAATATAAAAAAAATATATATATATATACACATACATATATATTTATTTATATATATAGATATATATATATATATATATATATATATATGCACACACACATTATTATTATTATTATTATTATTATTATTATTATTATTATTGCTATTGCTATTATTCTAGTTTTTTATTATTATTATTGTTACTACTACAAACTTACTCTTACTCTTACTTATAAATTGGATTTTTAAACTAAGACTGCATATTTCATACGTGATTGATAAAATCATTTCAAATATTCTACTCCCTTTATTTTCAGAATCGGCAACAGAGGAAATAACTCAGGAAACTCACCAGGTTGCCCCCTCGCCAAAAAAGGCTGTGAGCAAGTCTTCGTATGGTGGCCAGTCTTCATCAGAAGCAAGGCATGGTAAATCTTCAAGTCAGAATGCCGCCAGCCAAGTTGTTCTCAATGAAGACCCATCTCCGTCAACCACTGAGGAAGTAACACCCAATAAGTCATCCAGCGAAGGCAACTCTCCCTCTACCTCAGCGACGTCGGAGGAGAAGAGTTCCGAGAAGTCTGGAATGTCGTCGCTCATGCAGTTCAAACCCTTGCCGGCCACGCCAGAGAAGGAGCTGGGTCAGATTTGTCAGACAATAATCAGGGAAAACAATGCCATGGTAGCTCTCCCTTCACCAAAGGGGCTTCAGGAAAAGGAGAGGCATGTGGATAAGTCAGGTGCGTCAAGAGCCAAAGACAGTGTTAAAAGAATTCTCAACCTGAGCAGTACAAAGGAAGCCGAAAGAAGTGTGAATGAGAAGAAAATGTCAAAGAAAGCAGACCGTGAATCGGTGTCTAGGAAGGAAAGTGAGGAGATAGGAATGGCTAAGGATAAGGAAAGCAATACCACTGAAACAATGAAAGAAACTTGTTCAAACCGTGGGGGTGATTCCCAAGAATTGAAAAAGAAGGTGCCAGATGAAAAAAGCCAAAAGAGAATGAGCGAAGAACAAGGAAGTCAGTCACCAGGAGGACAGAGGGACAACCAAGTCCTTCATGGAGGCACTGACCAGGATAACAGCTCTAATCCTACCACTTTAGAAAAAGAAAGAACAAATTCTCCTGGCAGTGTCATCAGCCCAGAACATTCCTCAACACAAAGTTTGATATCAGAAGGTGAAGTGACTAAGGAAAATCAGCCAGCTCAAGAGAAGGATGTTGAAAATCATAATGCTAGAGAAGTGATTGAAGAAGAAGAGGATGACTGGGAAGACATGATCAGTCTACAGACATCTGAGTTTATAGATTTGTTTTCCCTTAATTTAGAACCAGAGAAAGTCAGCCCAAAACCATCGTTAAAGGCAGCTAATTCTAGGAAAGGAGTGATTTCTTCCAAAGCTAAGAAACCTATGAGTCCTAAGGGCAGCAGCAGAACGGCACAACAGAAGAAGATAAACAGTAGTCCAAAAAGCAAAGAACAGAATCTTAATGAGAAGGCCCCAGGCTCAGAAGGAAGCAGTGGGTCCCAGAGTTTGAGAGGTGAAAGCAGTGGCTTGGGAATGGCAAGGGAATGTGGGAACAAGAGATTAAGGGAAGAGACATCACCAAGGGATGCAATAGACCCTGCAAAAAAGAAACCGCCTAGGAGAATTCAGCCCATCAAGATCGGTGAGGTGAATGGGATCAGGAAGGACAGCGTTAGTAAAAGGAATGCAGACTACAGAGGTACCGATCACAGCTTTCCATCAGGACTGAAAAGTAATCTAGGGACGGTGAACGGGGAAACGATTTCGAGTGGGTAAGTAACGATAATTTTGTGCTCTTTAGTGGGAGAGGGATGAATGTTGCATATTGTTTGCTTTGCATGTTTTTTCTTTTACTTTTTCTTTCATTTATAATTTATGTGGCTATATGGCATTGTTTTTATGTAGATAGACTAGTGTTATATGAAACCTTGAGTCTCTCCCTCCCTCTCTTTCCCCTTTATAATTTCTTTCTCTGTATTCCCTTTTGCTCCCTGTAATACACAGAATGAGTAATAAGAAATGCAGAATAAGAAATTACATTCACACCATATTGGTAATAAACCTCAGACCTAAAACGATGTCTTTACATATTTTTAGTTATCAGTGTAGCATATGCTTGTTTTACTTATTTGTTTTATTTTCACATTGGTTTTTGTTTTTGTTTGCAGTTTAGAGGAGAAGGAGGACAGGTCAGAAGTTTTCTCAGAGAAAGGTAGAGGGCGTGATTCTATTGCCCATAAACGAGAAACTCTGTTAGTCACAGGTAATGGAAAAGTTTAATGCATACATACATATATATATATATATATATATATATATATATATATATATATATATATATATATATATATATATTTTTTTATATTTTTTTTTTCCCCTATTTTCTTTCTTTTATTATTATTATTACTAAGTGTCTTTTATTATTATTATTATTATTATAATAATTATTATTATTATTTGACATTTATTTTGTATTTGTTTATTTGCAAGTAAGAAGCTCATAGAAATTTTGATTTTCTGTAGATCTTGCTCATGTTTTGTGTTTCTATAGCTGGGAAAACATTGGATATGCTTCCTCATTGCTTCTCATAATGGATTTTTTCACATTACCTACAAAAAAATGTAAATCAAACCATCTATTGCAGGTGGTGGAGGCCAAAGTGAGAGAAGTGCGAGCTCCCTGTCTAGTACAAGCCCGGGACACCTGCGCATCTCCGATTCTCCCATGGGTTTCGAGGGCTCCCCAAATGCCTACTTGGGGAAAACCAGCTCGCCCCATCGCTTTGCCCCGATTAAGCTACCCCAAGAGGCAGAAGAACCTTTGGCTACCCTTGAACCCAGCAGCCAGGGTCAGAGGCAGTTATCCGCAGAGCCTCTGAACCCCAGTCAGATGGGGAACGAGAACTCTGTGGATCCAAGAAGCAAAATGAAGGGCATGACACACCCATCCTCAGCCATCACGAAGGTGCCAGGGGATCTTCCCAGTGAAACAGGAGACTTCAAGAGAGAATGATGTTAACAGGTCTGCTTTAATTTAATCTTTTCTTCTCAGGAATAATTTGATTGTTTGGGAAGGAAGTTAAGGTCTTATACAAGTCTTCAAATTTCTCATGTGTCCTGATGTACATTTAAAACTATATACACTTGCAGTTTGCTTGTTTTAAGATAGTAAGAGATTGTTAAAGGCCAGTTAATCTCTTCTCTTTTTTGTTACAGCATTTAGATATGACTTTAACTTAAAGAATCAAAGAGCAGTCTTATTGTTCTTTGTCAGACATGTTTTATTAAACTTACATTTTTTCTTTCTCGTGCAGACAAAGGCGGCCGAGACACATGGCCCATGAGTTGTGCAGTGGTGGAAGTCTGGAAATAGCAATGAGACCAGACAAACCAGTAGCAATTGTCACAAAACATGGATCTGAGGTAAGGCAGACTTATGTATTATTTATTTGCAAAGTATCTTTGTTGGTTTTGTGACATTTAATCTTGTAAATAGCGGGTATTTCTTCCTATTAGAACATTAGATCCCACTAAATGGAACAATTAATTCTTAACGGTTTTAGAATCAAAACACTGGAAATAAAAATGTCAGATTAGATTTGGATATGTAATAGGTAATAATTTCTCTCATATATTTTCCTATCAGTAACTGTATTTTCAGTTCCAGACTAGTAGTGTTCACCTAAGTGAAGAAAGTACAAGCAGTGTAATCTCCATGCCTCCGACCCCTGGAAAACACCTGTTTGGGCTTCCGTCATCAGTGCATACAATCAGTCCAGCAGGCAGTTCATCGCAGTCCGAGTGTGGGCTGATGCAAGGTCCTATAGGTGTGCCACCCAAGAAGCGCAAAAAGCAAGATGTAGCCGAAAAAGTATGTTTATCTGCTCTTTCGTTCTTTTTATTTTCTCCTTAAAATAATAGATTAATGAATAAATGAAAATGAAATAAGATAATGATAACAGAATTGATAATGATAACACCTACAAATTACAAAAGATACCACCAAAGTCACCATCGCTGTTGCATAAGTGAACTTGTCAGTGTCCAAATATACAGATACAATTTTGTGAAATTCTAACCAAAAAGTAATGAAATTGAAGACCAATGATCCTGGGACTTCCAAGCGGGTCTTTGCATTGTGTGATTCTTTGCCCTTTTCTCTCAAATAATTTTGAAAGCATGGCAAGTAAATATGAAGTAAAAATACAGATTCAGTCACCAGTGTTCTGATTATAAATTTTTTTTCCAGATTAAGTCGAAAAAAATGCAGAAACTCATGAAGCTAACAGATTTTAATAAGTTCCTGGAAAAAATACATAAATGAAGGAAGCCTGCTTAGTGAAAAATAGCAAATCTCTCCTGCTTTAAAAAAGGAAAAATATTAAGACGATGGTGTCTGGTGCTTTGTGGATGTTGTTCTCAAAAGACAAATCTAAACCTGCCACATAGAGAAGCCAATATTTAGTGGTTGATAGTATGAAGAATTACCAGTGTAAAAGAGGTATACCTTCACAGGGAAATGTGAGTAATTAGTGCCTATTTGGATATCCTCTATTTCTTATATTTTCCCCATCTCCTTCATCTCATTTTCATCTTGTATTCCCTTCATTCCATAGCATGCCTTCTCTTCTGCTCTAGTCCGGCCTCCAGGGCCAAACTTCTCTTCACATTTAATGGTATAGATTACCTTGTTCCCATGTTTGATCATCGACGGTGCTTTGTGGTGGGTAGGCAGTCTTCCCTCTAAAGCTTTAATGTACAAGAAAAGAAAACGGAGGAAGATACGAAAATCGATATGGGCTGCATAGACATTTTCAGAATCCCATAGACCTATAGGAATCTTTGTGCCCAGATTCCTGACTGTGGGAGTTAGGATCCTCAGCTGCTCAAGCCTACAGCAATTGATCTGGTTTGAGAGCTTTTGTGCCATGGAAGGAATAGCATTTACATTTTTATTATTTATCTATTTATTTATTTATTGTTTTTTATTACTGTATTCAGGCTAGTGACTTAATACTTGGTGCTTGTGGCTGTTGCATTGACATTTTATAAAAGGAAGATAGAGATAGAAAAAAGGGAAGAACACTTTCTTGTATCATCCATTAGGTTCTGTGTGCTGTGACTTACCTCATGTTTTGCAAGTATGTATTTATTTTCCTGTTTTGGGGCTTAAGTGGATCGTAAGTAAATATACGAGATACTGCAGTATTATTTATGGATAGGAGTGACATTGGGAGACATTGCACATTACTGTATGATTTTCTTTTCATATTTTTAGACTAATATTTACTTTGTTACCAAAGATTTGATGTAGTATCAGCAACTATCACAGAATGCAACAGGTTTCAGTTGGAAAAAGTGAAAGCATTTTGTATTTTCTTATAGAAAATGCATAGGGATATTTTCTGCACAATTTCATGAACGTGTAAGAGGTTGTTTGGTGAAATTTGGCCTCAGAACCTGGGTCATTTGCAGTTTGTCCTTAAATCTTGAATTGTTTTCATATTGTAAAGATCATCCATATCCTTATCATTTTCCTTTGTGCATTATTGTGATCTATTTATATTCCTTTGCCACTCTGATAATCTTGTTATAAATTAATATGTATATAAACTATGTAGTAAGTATAGTTTTCATATCATTTGTTTGTTTTCTCTTAACATGCAGATCATACCTTACAAATAGTTTATTTTTTGCTCATATATATATATATACACTGAAACTCGCATTTGAGTGACACTGGACCCTATAACCTCATAATTCTTTTCTCCTTTTACTACGACTTTCTAATTCTCTCTTTATTAGTCATATAATGTACAAAAGTAACAATATCTGTCATATATTTTTATATCATGCAATGGAGCCCTACATGTATATAGAATTGCAAATAGAATTGTCTCCAAGAATGCCTTGGTTTTATTGTTTCCTTACCTTACAGAATGCGTTAAGTATTTTAATATTTAAGCACCATGTTTCACATAACTTATCCCTTCTCTATTAATGGGGAACATCTACTGACCTGTGATAGACAGAAAGCTATGGATGTTTTGATATTTTACAGACTTGGGTGAACTGAAATGAAGCTGTGTGAGGAGGTCTTGTGTAGCATGGAGAGGTTGCCACAGTTGGAGTGGGTTAGGGAAGTGGAGAGGGTGATCTGAGCCACAGTTTCAAGTGCTGAGATGCCAGGCACTGATGAGTTAATACTAAGTGCATACAGATAAAAGATGAAATAATTAATCTATGTATCTATGCAGATACCCCATCCAATCCCATGCCCCTTGTTGCTGTGTTGGGCTTAGGAGACGGAGACTGAGACAATGCTTGGGATCACCCCTGCCTTGGGCCTCAGCCCTCGACTCAACTAATTTTGCAGTCTTTCCCCTTTCCCCTTTTCTTTTCCTTCTTTTCACTAACCCCTTCTACTATTCACTTCCCTAAAATGAGAGCTATATTGAATGGACAAAAGGTAGACTTTGTGCTAGGCATGGGTATGGTATTACCCTGATTAGTTGTTTAGCCCTTGCACCTCAAGGAGACCCAGAGGGAACAACTATTTCTCTCCCCATCGTACCCTAGGCTTGCCATGGCCAGTAATGGACTGTACCATAAATAGGGTCATTATGATTTACCTCTTTATCAAATAGCCCTGCTGATTTAAATTCTCCTGGTTCCTCAATCCCAGGCTCTCCTTTGACCACAGCTCTGAACACTTCTACTACTACCCCCCTTCAATGCTTACTATCACATCAGCCCAGTCCAAATCATTGATGTAGGTCAGTACTCAATCTCCAGGAAACATTCCACTTCTCCCAACATCTACTACTACGCTGCAGCCTTATTGTGCATCTCTCTTCAGTACTGCCTCACTTCCTCTTCCACACGTCCCCAACCTTCTACTACCCCCACTCTAGAAACATGAATACTCTGTCATAATTATATCTAAATCCATAATTATATCTAAATCCTAAGCTAAAGCTTTATCAACCTTAACTGAATTCACTGGCAAACCCATCTCTGTCTAACCTCATCCCTCATTCAGTACTTGCACCGGAACTGTCCCACCTCCCTGACAAACTGCCCTGTCTTTGACAAGGATTGTTCAGCTTCTGGAGAAGACTTACTGCCTCATAGATGAAGTCGTCGTAAGTCCCCCACCAGTATTACCAAGATTATATGGACTCCCACTTTAATGTTTACATTGGCTGAGAGTCCCTCCCTGTCCGACCACATCAACCTCCCCTTTGTCAGCCAGAGTTGCTAGCGTCTAGGCCATCCTGCCAACCACAGCCCTGATGCCCTCTATGTGCCAACTTTGTTATAATCGATCAAACTGCTCTGCATAATCATGCACATGTGCCAGTTGTGGCGGTTCCCATATATATTTTATAGGGGCTACCCAGCCTACAAGTTTGAGTCTGGAGTCGCAATTCTCATATTCAAATCTAGCCTCATTTTACGCGAAGCCAGACAGGAAGCACGTCGACGAGGTTTTTCTCTCACTCATTTGGCGAGGTAGGCGCCAGTTTCCCTAAGTGTCTGCCTCAACATAATTACGCTGTATCTAGGGGACACAGCAATGACGCCCTCTTCTGCCACCACTGGGCACTGGTTACCAAATGGATTGGTCAACCGCACGCCCGTAGATTGATGGAATCATCCTTAGTCATGCTGTTGCCTAATTTCAGATTGAACAGCGGCTTTTCTCCTGCCGACAGTCTCGTTGCTTCCTATATCCTCCGCCTTCTTCCTTACGCCTGATCCTTCGCTTCCGTTCACCTTTCCTCGCTTGTTACCGTGTTGCCTCTCCTTTCCCTCTTTCATACTCCCTCGTCTCCCATTCCCCTTCAGACCTGAAGATGGAATCCAGGAGAATTTCGAAACAGTTTTCTCCTTTTTAATAAATCTAGTTTGTCCAGATAGTAACATAGAGAAATTAACTATATTCTATGCAGATATAAGTTTCATAAGAACCACTCTGTACAGATTTTATATCAGCAATAACTGCAATAAACGTGTCAGTGTTTTGTTTTCCCATCATAGGGGGTTGTATGGGACCCTTTGTTGAATAACCCATTTCACTCATATAGATTCCAAACTCTAAACTATCAGGATGAGTTTAGGACATTGTTTTATAGTAGCTCCGGACATTAAGAGCTAGAGGGAGATTAAAACTTTCGACAGGACATTTATTTTTCAAGGTTACGGCATCTTTTGTATTGCCAGAATTTTTTCTTTGCGTTTTTTCTACTTCCTGTGGAGCGTCAGATGAATACAAAGTATACATTATTAAAACTCGCTAAGTAAGAGCTTTCGCATATATAATTCTTATACTTACACCCAAGGCAATATACATTATGTAATTGCCGTCCATCTCTCTACTTTTCTTCTATGAATGTTATGCATCATTCGAAAGCCCTTATTCATTGGGACGGGTGATCTGCTGTTGTGGCCACGACCCCTAAAGACTTACTGGGGTGTGGTGAACCCTATAACGTGAGAAACCGAAAGATTTAAACGCTTTTTTTGTGTGTGTGTTTGGGTATGTGTATGTTTGTGCGCGTGCGTGTGCGTGTTGCGTGCGCGTGTGTGTTTTGTGGGTGTGCGTGTGTGTCGGTCTTGCTGGAGCATTTGATTTTATAAAACGTTTTATCTCTAACAGCTAAATAAAGACACCAAGCATGAGGTTGAAGACATCAAACATTTCAGGTGAGCCAGCATGCTTACATTACAGGCTGATCCTTCACAATAAATTTTACGCCACTTTTTTTTATTTTAGCTGATCAGATATTTGGAAATATACAGATGCCAGGGAAGGCTATTGTTGTTGGCCGTAAATATTGAAAGGTAATTAATATCAATATTTAAAGCAAAATATGTACTAATCTCAAAACAGAAATAGAAAGAAAGGGAATTGCCAACAAAAGGTGAATATGGAATTAACAATCGTAAATATTCTTAATCTGAAACCCACCAAAAACATACCGTATTATGTGAATTTTAGTGAATAAAGTGAAATGGCACGTCATGTACAGGGAACGATAATTCCACGAAAACAAGTAATGAAATCGAGTGAAATAAAAATAGAGAACGACATTATCTCGATAATTCGAATTGAGGTCCTGAAAAAAATATCTTTTAAGCTGTAAACTAGATTATGCTAACTGAAGTTTTACAAAAAAGGAGTTCCTAATATTGAACATCTTTCTCTCGTTACGTAATCGACCGCAACACCTCGCTACAGTCGACGTGAGGATAACGACCTCTAAGACTGCATTAGAAATTCCTTCTCATGATCCGAATCAGAAGCTTCGGTTTTCATTTAAAAGCGAGAGGTCGGAGGTTCAGTTCGCTGCAGACCTTCCACTTCGCACTGTGTTGGTGGTGAGTAAAATGTGTGTTATTAGAAGTACAACTATTGAGTACTGTTGATGTCGATGGTGATGGAGCGCGTGTGAATATAAATGCACACAATGAGATAGGGAGGTGCGCGCGCGCGTGTCTGTGTGCATGCATATATATATTTATATATATGTGCACACACACACACACACATATATGTATATATTCATACATACAAGCATGTGTGTGTGT
>NC_061836.1:30537815-30540315 GCF_019202785.1 Penaeus chinensis
TCCCCATCCTCCCCACCCTTCGCATCAGCATCCCTATCCTCCCCTTCCTTCCCCTCAGCATCCCCATCCTCCCCTTCCTTCCCCTCAGCATCCCCATCCTTCCCCTCAGCATCCCCATCCTCCTCTTCCTTCCCCTCAGCATCCCCATCCTCCCCTTCCTTCCCCTCAGCATCCCCATCCTCCCCTTCCTTCCCCTCAGCATCCCCATCCTCCCCTTCCTTCCCCTCAGCATCCCCATCCTCCCCTTCCTTCCCCTCAGCATCCCCTTCCTCCCCTTCCTTCCCCTCAGCATCCCCATCCTCCCCTTCCTTCCCCTCAGCATCCCCTTCCTCCCCTTCCTTCCCCTCAGCATCCCCATCCTCCCCTTCCTTCCCCTCAGCATCCCCTTCCTCCCCTTCCTTCCCCTCAGCATCCCCATCCTCCCCTTCCTTCCCCTCAGCATCCCCATCCTCCCCTTCCTTCCCCTCAGCATCCCCATCCTCCCCTTCCTTCCCCTCAGCATCCCCTTCCTCCCCTTCCTTCCCCTCAGCATCCCCATCCTCCCCACCCTTCGCCTCAGCATCCCCATCCTCCCCTTCCTTCCCCTCAGCATCCCCATCCTCCCCTTCCTTCCCCTCAGCATCCCCATCCTCCCCACCCTTCCCCTCAGCATCCCCATCCTCCCCACCCTTCCCCTCAGCATCCCCATCCTCCCCTTCCTTCCCCTCAGCATCCCCTTCCTCCCCTTCCTTCCCCTCAGCATCCCCATCCTCCCCTTCCTTCCCCTCAGCATCCCCATCCTCCCCTTCCTTCCCCTCAGCATCCCCATCCTCCCCACCCTTCCCCTCAGCATCCCCATCCTCCCCCCCTTCCCCTCAGCATCCCCATCCTCCCCTTCCTTCCCCTCAGCATCCCCATCCTCCCCTTCCTTCCCCTCAGCATCCCCATCCTCCCCACCCTTCGCCTCAGCATCCCCATCCTCCCCATCCTTCCCCTCAGCATCCCCATCCTCCCCTTCCTTCCCCTCAGCATCCCCATCCTCCCCTTCCTTCCCCTCAGCATCCCCATCATCCCCACCCTTCGCCTCAGCATCCCCATCCTCCCCTTCCTTCCCCTCAGCATCCCCATCCTCCCCTTCCTTCCCCTCAGCATCCCCGTCCTCTCCTTCCTTCCCCTCAGCATCCCCATCCTCCCCACCCTTCCCCTCAGCATCCCCATCCTCCCCTTCCTTCCCCTCAGCATCCCCATCCTCCCCTTCCTTCCCCTCAGCATCCCCATCCTCCCCTTCCTTCCCCTCAGCATCCCCATCCTCCCCTTCCTCTCCCTCAGCATCCCCATCCTCCCCTTCCTTCCCCTCAGCATCCCCATCCTCCCCACCCTTCCCCTCAAGCATCCCCCCTCCCTTCTTCCCTCAGCAGCCCCATCCCTTCCACTCAGCATCCCCATCCTCCCCTTCCTTCCCCTCAGCATCCCCGTCCTCCCCTTCCTTCCCTCAGCATCCCCATCCTTCCTCCTCAGCATCCCATCCTCCCCTTCCTTCCCTCAGCATCCCCATCCTCCCCTACCTTCCCCTCAGCATCCCCATCCTCCCTCCTTCCCCTCAGCATCCCATCCTCCCCCTTCCTTCCCCTCAGCATCCCCAACCTTCCCCACCTTCGCCTCAGCATCCCCATCCTCCCCTTCCTTCCCTCAGCATCCCCATCCTCCCCTCCTTCCCCTCAGCATCCCATCCTCCCCTTCCTTCCCCTCAGCATCCCCATCCTCCCCTTCGCTTCCGCCTCAGCATCCCCTTCCTTCCCCTCAGCTCCCCATCCTCCCCTTCCTTCCCCTCAGCATCCCCAGTCCTCCCCTTCCTTCCCCTCAGCATCCCATCCTCCCCCATCCCTTCCCCTCAGCATCCCCATCCTCCCCTTTCCTTCCCCTCAGCATCCCCATCCTCCCCTTCCTTCCCCTCAGCATCCCATCCTCGCCCTTCAGCTTCCCCATCCATCCCCTTCTTCCCCTCAGCATCCCCATCCTCCCCTCCTTCCCTCAGCATCCCCATCCTCCCCTTCCTTCCCCTCAGCATCCCCATCCCCCTTCTTTCCCTCAGCATCCCCATCCTCCCCTTCCTTCTCCCCTCAGCATCCCCACTCCCCTCCTTCCCTTCAGCATCCCCATCCTCCCTCCTTCCCCTCAGCATCCCCATCCTCCTCCTTCCTTCCCTGCAGCATCCCCTTCCTCCCCTTCCTTCCCCTCAGCATCCCCATCCTCCCCTCCCGTTCCCTCAGCATCCCCCATCCTCTCCCTCCTTCCCCTCAAGCATCCCCATCCTCCCCTTCCTTCCCCTCAGCATCCCATCCTCCCCTTCCTTCCCCTCAGCATCCCCACCTCTTCCCCTCAGCATCCCATCCTCCCCTTCCTTTCCCTCAGCATCCCCATCCTCCCCTTCCTTCCCCTCAGCATCCCCATCCCTTTCCCCCTCAGCATCCCATCCCCCTTCTTCCCCTCAGCATCCCCATCCTCCCTTCTCCCCTCAGCA
>NC_061836.1:30545315-30547815 GCF_019202785.1 Penaeus chinensis
ATAAAAAAAAACACGAGGAAGAAGAATGGATATTAGATGGATTAATAAATAGATGAAGGAAGAATTGACAGTGGGCGAGACCTGACACGCCTGAAGAGGACTTTTGTAAGAAGTGGTCCTTCAATGAGCAAATTTTACTTGATTGATTGTGTTGTTTTAAAATTAGGTGTTAGATGTCATCGCTGGCATATATCGGAAGAAAATCAATTAATTATATGATTCTAACTAAGAAAATTGGGAACATACACAGGGATTGACTGGCTGGTGACAACAATGGCTTTACTTGGGAAGCTTACCATCGCCGCAGCCTACCAGATCCTCTCCCTCCAAGCCACGGAACTTTTCCCGACCGAAGTCAGAGTCCGCGGATTGGGAACCTGTTCGATGATGTCCAAGATCGGGTCGATTTCCGCGCCGTTTCTGGTGGAGGCTTTGGTAAGGATAGGATTCCTCCGTTAGTTTTTTTTTTTTGTTTTTTTATCTCACTAACAGGGTACGATATCGATCATAAGCGGGGATAAGTAGCCTGTTTGCCTGAGGATGTCTGCGGTTGGAATTAATGTTTCCCTGTTTCTATCTGTTTGAGAATTTTTGGGTGTCATGCAAGCTTTGGTTCCGAATTTATACCCAGTATTATTTCCACCTTATATCGCTTTATTTTCTCTACTTTCTCCCTTTGATAATCCCAATAAGTAAAGGATTTAAGCTGAACAAGTGGTCAACAAAACAACGGAGGGAAGACCAAGGAAACACACGAATATGCCGAGGTCTTCGTTCTATTGATTCCTCAAGAGCATTTCTTTTTATTTTCATTTCCTTAAGAATCAGTAGAGCAAAAAATGCCTTCAACATATTCGCATGTCCTTGCTCTACCCTTCCATCATGCCCGAGTTGACGAAATCAACATCTCTCTTCCTCTGGGCATTTCTTCTATTTTCATGCCTCGAAGAATCAATAAGGAAAAAAGTACCTTTAACACATTCGCATGCCTTTGGTCTACCCTTCCACCATGCCCGAGTTGACGAAATCCCCCCTCTCTTCCTCGGGGCATTTCTTCTATTTTCATGCCCCGAAGAATCAATAAAGGAAAAAAAAAACCTTTAACACATTCGCATGCCCTTGCTCTACCCTTCCACCATGCCCGTGTTAACGAAATCCCCCCCCCTCTTTTCCTCAGGGCACCATCGGGTCTTGGGCGCCCCTCGTGCTCTTTGGTGCAGCTGGCTTCGTGGCGGGCGTGGTGACCCTGAGGCTTCCGGAGACTCGTGGGGCGCTGATGCAGGACACCGTAGCTGGCTTAGAAGCAGCGGGTGAAACAGTCAAGGAAAAGTAAGTGAAATATAAAACGGATGGCGATTATGATAAATAAAGAGAGAGGGAAGGATTAGTTATATTTTGAGATCAGGTAATACAGAGGTTGTACATTTTATTAAAATCATATTTTTTTTTTTTTTTTTATATTCTCTAACATCATATTTACAACACATCATATTTCTGTTCAAAAGCTGATCCAGAGATTTTTTTTTTTTGATGTTCAAAGTATGTGATTTTGTCACATCATCTTAAAAGGAGGCTGTTTTTTTTGGCTAGAATTTCAATACTTATAATATTTTTTTACCCGCAGATCCGCGCCTTTAGCCCAGCAAGAACAATACCCGGAAGAGAAAGAGACGCTCACTTAACTGTGTATTTGTAAATGTGTATGTATACAAATACATACACATATATATACATATATACATATATATATATATATGTGTGTGTGTGTGTGTGTGTGTGTGTGTGTGTGTGTGTGTGTGTGTGTGTGTGTGTGTGTGTGTGTGTGTGTGTGTGAGTAATATATATATATATATATATATATATATATATATATATACATCTATATATATTTGTATATATATGTATATGTATATATATATAATGTATGTATGTATGTATAACTAAATATGTATATATAAATAAATATATGAATATATATATGTATATATATACATCTATATATTTGAATATGTGTGTATGTATATAGACAGACTCTTACCAAAAAAGCAACAAGGCAGATTTGCATATTCCACTTTAAAGAACAAATCTATACAATATCTGCTTCAAAATAACTACATGCAGAGAGCATACCGGATAGTTCGCTCACCATGAAACTATCTTTCGTGGGAGATTTTGTAGTTTCTCTCGCCTGTGAACATTGTATATATATTTTCAGGGTTTCCTTCCTAACATGAGTGGACAAGATAAAACTTATGTGTTATTTTGACTATGTTATTTATTTAGATTGTATGGAAGAAGTCACAGGGATAAACCATTATTATCACAACAGGAGAGGAATAAATTTAAAACACTCATTTGTGTGTTTTATTAACCTTTAATAAAACACACTCTACGATATAGCTTTGTAGAGTAATATAGGATAATAAAATAAGGTAGAACTAAACGGGTTTTTTTTATTTTTTTTTTACTTCTATCATTGTTTTATTTATTTTGGTGTTTT
>NC_061836.1:30555315-30560315 GCF_019202785.1 Penaeus chinensis
GTATATTTAAAAATGATATTTATATGTTTCTGCATTAATAATTACGCAAATTTAGCTTTAGTATATTCATAACATATATCTTACATATTTCACACAACTTCCCTCTCATCTTCCGCCTCGAGAATACCTGTATATAGACAGTAAAACATCTTTAAAATAATAAACTCAATCCATCATAACGGGGTCAAGCTCGTTGGAGTATGGCCGGGACTGCACACTGCATTTTTTTTTTCTTTCTTTTTCAGATTAATTACTCATAACATTTCATAAGATTTATTCAGGACGAGTTTTTTTTTTTCACACAGGCTCAGAAGACAAGGAGACTCAGCGACGCCCTTGCATCAGGTCCTTTATCTTGCCTTAGAGGAGTTACGAGGGAAGCCATGGTGTTGTTCAGGTTAGTAACGTAATAAAAAAAAAAAAAAAAACATCATATATACTAATTATTGCAATTACTCTTACTATCTTCATCGTCAATCTCGTAATGTCGTTACTACATCTATATTATTAAAACTATTACATTTACAAGTTAATTTATTCCCCCACAAAAAGAGATTATAAAAAATTCAACTTCCTTCGTCCTAATGTCACTACTCTCGCCCTCCTCAGGACAAAAAGGATCCGGAGCATCACCCTGGCCTTGTATCTCGACTACCTGGTTCTCGGGACTGTTTACTACGGCCTCTCCCTCGGTGGTGACCAGTTCGGCGTCGACCCCTTCGTGTACATGACCTTGGGCGGGGTCATGGAGCTCCCCGGCAGCACCCTCACTATTCCTATGGTCCAGAAAATGGGGAGGAAACTGTCGAGTATCCTGTGTTTCTTGGTAACTGCCGGAGCGCTGTTGGCTCTCGGGGTTACGACGCTGGGTTAGTTTGATGCAGTTTCTGTTGTGTGGTTATGGGTCGATTAGTTATAGTGTTATGGGTCGATTAATTATAGGGTTATGGGTCGATTCATATTTGTTATGTGATGATGTTAGTTGGATTTGTTTTTCTTGTTTTAGAAACTCACACACACACACACACACACACACACACACACACACACACACACACACACACACACACACACACACACACACACACACACACACACACACACACACACACACACGCATATATATATTCTTTTTGAAAATATCCACTGAATTTGAATTTGACGATTGGACAAACAAAACCATTAGAAAAAACATAAAATCGCCTTAATTTATCTGGACTTAGGTTGGCTCGGGATGGTGTTCACGATGGTGGGCAAAATGGCAATCACAGCAGCCTATCAAATCATCTACTTGTACGCCAGTGAAGTTTTCCCAACGGAAGTGCGGCAGCGTGGCATGGGAACAGCGACAATGGTTGCCAAGGTTGGATCTGTGGCGGCTCCCTTTTTAGTAGAAAACCTGGTATGTTGAAAACGCTTTCCGCTCTTTTGTTTAGCCTGTTTTATGGTGAATTGTGAAAGTTTTTTTGTTTTTTTTTTCATAAGAAATACACAGGCATACTCACATATGCTCGGACACACATTTTGCATGGACTCAAAGATCTGAATTTTTACAAAAATGAGTCGCTAACTCAAGTATTTCTACGATTTTATAACGTGTAAAATCTTACACGACACGAGAAAAAAACAAACATTACTTATGAAACCAATGATGCCGATATCTGTATATTTATGCTTCTGTTTTAACAATTAACACAGAGTTCCATCGGTCCTTGGGTCCCGCTCGTTATTTTCGGAGGAGTGTCCCTCATAGCAGCCGGAGTCACCCTCAAACTGCCGGAAACACGTGGGGCGTCCCTACCAGACACCGTGGCTGATCTGGAATCATCTGGCAACTGCTGACCTAAAACCTTTTGAACTCGAGGCAAGTTTTTTTTTTTTTTTATGAGTTTTATTTCATTTTAGGAACTGTGTTACATTCATACCTGGATCGGTGTGTGTAACTAAGCTTGGTATAAATACACACACAGCTGTACATATTTAGTTGATCAGTCTATCTATCTGCCATTGTCTGTCTACCTACTGTCTATCAATCTATTCATCTGTTTATATATATCTTTCGTGAGTGTGAAAGAGAGAGAGGTATGTGTATATACATATAATGAGCATATCTACTACAGCGTTATCCAAAATTTTTAATTTTCCAATGTTTTACGCCTATTATCTGTAAATATCTATTCTCATTGCAGCCATGATTTCTCTTTTATTGCCACAGAATTATTGTCATTATAGTACCGTGTATGAAACCACTCCTCTTAGTGTTTTTTGTGTGATTGCAGTTGCTTTCTCGCACTCCTCATGAGCAGAGCAAAGCACCAGAACGCAAATTCAACAAGCTACTTACCGTCACTCGCTAAGAGCCGCCATAATGAATCCTCAGTGGGAAAAAAAAATTAGGTTGTTTACAATTTATTATCTTTTTCATCTTGTTATGATCCTGTCATATATGTACTCTTACTGTACTCACTGAACTGGAAAATTCTAGTTCTCAAATAAAACTGCCTTTTTTAGCCGTTTTTTTTTTTTTTTTTTTTTTTTACCTGCTACAAATCATACTTGCCCGAAATTTGACCTGGTTATCCTAAAGAACTACGTGGTATGCACGTGGTATCAGTTTTTGTTTTGTGTGCGTGTGTGTGCGTCATTCAAAGTTTCAGAGTTTTTATTACTCTATCTTGACATATGCGAAAAAAGAGTGGAATGCGTTCGTAATGGTAGCCAAAATTTTCTTGTAGGGAATTTTTTTTGTACTTAACTTCACTCTTAGTTTTTCATGCTCTATACTGCTACAGCGCGGGAAGTTCTTTTTAAACAACACCAAGGTAACAGGTACCTTTATTCACAGGTCTAACCTAGTAATTAAATGCACATACTGACCAGTGCCTCCTAATAAAGTGGAAGTACAAACCGTTAAAGAGCTTGTTTCTTTAGTTCCTAGACATTCATGCAGGACAATTATATGCCTTTTATTATAAAGTCAGCAATATATCTAACATTTATTTTTTGGATACAGATAAATACATTTTAAGTATTAGTCAGCTCATACATTCCCTTTAAAGGTGTCTTTGGGATTGGCCACATTTATCCAGGAGCATCAGAACTGCATCGGCGAGCGTGCTGGCTGTGTGTTCGGTCATGTAAGAAGTATCATAGCTTAGCGTGTACGGGGAATGTCTGCGGAAAGTATAGATCTGGTGCAGCATCATATAGACGGACAGGTGAATTGCAGCAAACATGGTGATGTCCATGAGCTGCAGGTGTTCTCCTGTTCCTGGAATCCTGGAAGTAAGGTCTCCGAGATTCGTGATTCCATAGTCCCGCAGCGGCAGAGGCGGCCCAGCGTAATAGTCTTCGGCCGAGACCGGTGGTTGCGTCAGTCGTCGAACCACGTCTTGGTTGAAGGCTTGGCTGGAACTCAGGAGACCAGTGACTTTCCGGTGAAGGTCCTTGGTGTAGTCCCAGAAGTGAGAACGGACATTGACGGGCGTCTCGATCCTGTGCGCTGTGGGGCGAGCGAAGAGGCCGAGGATGGGCAGACGGCGAGGTTTCATGTACCGCCGGAGATCCGTGGCCAGGTTGATGCTGATACTGTGCGCCTCGCCCTCCACGCCGGCGTCTCGAACCATTTCCACTAAGGCAGTGTTAATGAGGGCCTCGAAACCACTGTTGAAAGACACTCCATTGGCTTTGCAAGCAGAGCGAAAGCGAGCAAGTACATCCTGCTCCACGTTACGGAAAACGCACCCGGTTGCCGGCTTGCCTCCTGGTGGGGGAAAAGCCTTTAGGATGATAGGCGCTGTGTCACAAGCCAGAGTCTCCTTCTTAAGCGCATCGAGTCTTTCGGGGTTGTTCTCCAGCTCTTTCACAATCTCCGCATCTAATTCTGAAACTTCTTTATAGTCCGCTAAAATCCCAAAAGTTCGTCATCCTCTATGGTTCTCCCAGCTAACACATCATCAAGTAGTGCTGTGAGATTCCTTAAGGTGGTTGCCATGGTATTACCATCGCTAATCGCATGATGTGGCAGAAAAACGAAATCGTATTGGTGAGGGAAGGCGGCCTTCGCCTCTGGATGACAACAGCGTGCATCTTCAGGAACAGGTATAAGGCGAGCTTTCCACAACGGAGGTCGGTCACTTCCGAGGGGGACGGTCATCATCTCAGTCATCATTTCACGTACGTCAGCTCCTTCCAAGACCTGAAAATAAACCATCGTAA
Organism: Penaeus chinensis; assembly: GCF_019202785.1. Lineage (NCBI taxonomy): Eukaryota > Metazoa > Arthropoda > Malacostraca > Decapoda > Penaeidae > Penaeus > Penaeus chinensis. Next base: position 30,559,534 of record NC_061836.1, read on the forward strand.
AATATTCGCAGCTTTTGATTATGCACACACACACACACACACACACACACACACACACACACACACACACATCAAAAGCCTTTGATAGCATAGTACTGTATACACATGGAGAAATGACCAGCCTATAAAAGGTAAAAGCATGTTTGACTATCTCCACTTATAAATATTACAGCATTTTGGATAAGAGAGTACAAAAGCATATCGCAATTTTTAAAGATAGGTAACCCCACCCCCCGACAAGGACTCGAGCCCAGTGGCTCCCGGTAGCAGCCAGAGAAAACAGACTTGGACTTCGAGGGTCGCATGGTCTAGTTCCCTGACTCGTGCAGACAAGGTGTGATAAGGAGGATCTTCACCGGGCAAGAGAGGGACTCATTCATGTCTTTTCTACAGTTACTGACTTTATACGTTTCTTTATTTATTGACTGTATTTATTTATCCATTGCCTTTATTCATTTATTCCCATTGATACCTATTCTATATTTATTGATTCATTTTTTCTAGGTGTTACCGAGTGTGACCGGGTATGACTTTTTACGACCTTATTTTGACTTTATGATGTTCTGACCTTGAAGTCGACTTCTGGATCTAGAGCTTCACACGCCCAACGCTCCCCATCGCGTTCCTTTGTGAAGATCCGGTAGTTCGGCAGTTTTCTGAAGGAAAGAGACTTCAATGCTTTTCATGGACAGATTAATTCATAAATATTGTTTTGAATTGACTTTATTTTACCTTTTTTCACCATTCAGATAACAAGTGGTACTCCTAAATTAGGGAAAGAT
>NC_061836.1:30565315-30587815 GCF_019202785.1 Penaeus chinensis
ATATATATATATATATATATATATGTATATATATATGTATATATATATGTATAATATATACGTAGATAATATATACTATATATTACATATATATAATGTGTACATATTATATAATATACATATGTGTGTGTGTGCGCGCGTCTGTGTAAATAAGCGGATGTGAAAAGGTAAATCAGTAAAATAAGCCACGTCCAGGGAATTTATTGATGTTATACAATACTGTCGAAGAGAGTTTTCGCTAAGAAAAAAAATAAGATTTACAAATCACACTGTGCATGTGTGGTAGGGCCTTAAAACTCGGGGACACCATTCAACGGTGGAATAACCCTGAAAAAGTCGAAATGAAGGGAGGTTTTGAAGTGAAAGTATCTCCCAGTCGTTCTCTTCGAACTGTTGCCTCGATTCATAATGAAGAATTTACAGTGAACGCTTTGTAAACTTTTAACAATAGTCAGTGCAAGGAAACATACATTCCCAATAGTCCTTTGGTTTGACTACTTCTTCAGAGACCATATTTATATGGTAAATAATCACTAAAGCAGTAGCGCAATACACGTAAACCTATTATAAATAAAACAACGAAGGAGCAATATATCAAAAAGTCCTTCGTGTTATTCGTGTATTTTTTGGTCCACTCCTTCGTCGATTTATTTACAATATGTTCACGTAGGCCTATAAATGGTGCCCTGAGGATTGTGATGGTCGTCCATGGACAGCCAGGAACCCGTCCTTCTTTTCTTCACTCGGAGACAGGAAGGTGACGCTGTAATTAAGACATAAACATTGTGTATCAAAACAGATATCTTTAATGTTATCTTGGACAAGTTTGAAACATGGTGCGAGACGAGTCCCATCTACTGCTCACGCCACATTTGTTTTCCTTTTATATTATCAAACTTCCTCTTTTTACTCTTGTAATAATATCACTACGCTGATTTATATAAAAAAGTGATGTTTCTTGTTTAAAAATCTAGACTATGATATACCTACAATCAGCAGACACTGAGGTATAAAGAGAAATTAAACAAGCATAATACCAGATCACGAGGCCACGTTTAAACAGTGATAAGTGGGTCGTCAGTGTTATCACATAGTTACATAGTTTTTGGTAAAGGTGGTTTGTTATTATCATTTCAGAAGGTTGGATCATTTGAGTCTTATCTATTTGTATGGTTTATTAGTGGTTTTATCCCCAACTGTTATTTTTCTCCCCCGGAGGAGAATGTCTATAGATAGATCGATAAAAAGTTTATAGAATGGTAATTTGGAGTGATTGGCCTTTTCATGTAATTATCATTCAGGGGAATGGGAGAGGGTGTACTCACTACACTGTGTACGGATATTGAATAATAAAATACCTATGTAAGGGCAATAACGAATCAATATCCATCTGCCTGAATAGGCATTATTTTAGTAGAAATTTTGTGCAACAATGAAAATGTAAGAATTTCTTAATATTAATTCCTCCCATAAGTAATCAAATATTTTCACTCTACAGACTATTTGAGTTATTGCTATTACAAAAGAAAGATGTATATAACTTAAGGTACCTTGATAGCGAAACGGGAAAATGTGACCTGAGACATTGAAAACCATTGACCTAAAATGATGCTTCTTATTCTCAGGGTCTTGGACTCTTGGGCTTTGCAAAGGGTCAAAATTCGGTTTCATATGCATTTCGTGTTGAAAGATTAAAGCGAAAAAAAAAATATTAGTTAATATTTTTCTTAATAGTTCAGAAATTCTGGGTTGGGGTAAAGCAAAAACATAAAAACAAAATTTGTAAAAGTATTTGGAACTACCCTAGCCATTATGTAAGAGCAAGCAATTACCGTTAATGTGAGTCTCAGTCAATTACTGTTGGCAATTTGAGAATCAGATGGGCTCCATTCTTTCTCTCAATCATCCGTTCCTACAATCTGAATCTTAACCACAAATCAATCCTTTAACATTCAGTAACATCCAGTCGCGCTTATATACTTCAAATGGGGATTTCAGACAGTTTTTTTTTTTTCATCCATGCTACCTGCTGCGTGCTCGATGGGCAGCCGAATCCTCCAGCTCCGCAACGGTGTCTTTCATGGGAACCCCGCGAGTCTCCGGCAGCCTGGTCATGATCCCTGCTGCTACTAACGAGGCGCCCCCGAAGGTTACGAGGGGCACCCACGATCCGATTGAACCCTGAGGAGGAGGTTAAAACACACATGAATGTTTTGTTTTTTGAGGATCAAGGTTTGGCTCTTGAAAGTCTGATGATGTAAATTGTTAACGTCTCGTTTCGAGTTTGCGTGATTTTGTTTTGTAATGTTTCTACTTCTGTTACGACACTGAAGATTTAAGAACCTGCAGTGGCAGGTACTTTTACTGTATCCACTATATATAAGCAGACCCTACAGGATAACCTGGCTTTATAAATCATTGATTAAACTATCCTGTTAAAAAAAAAAAAAAAATATATATATATATATTTCTGAAACAATAAACCTTCAAGCTAACACAAGTTACTGTGCATATGAACAGATCAAGAAAATAGAAAGAAAAAAAAAGGCAGAGCTTCATGATCCCACCAGGATTTCCACCAGGAAAGGGACAGCAACAGAGCCGACTTTGGCCACCATCGCGCACGTGCTCATGCCGCGCTGCCGCACCTCGGTCGGAAAGAGTTCGTTCGCGTGGAAGTAAAGCATCATGTAGGCTGCGGTGATAGCCAATTTCCCGATCATTATCATCGCTGTCACCAGCCAGCTAATACCTGAGGGAAATACTTAACGTTATGCATCACTAATATGTTTTCAGGGTAGGTGTTAATATTTTCTAAACTCGTGTGTTCCAAGTTAATACACTGGCATTAAAATTAAATATCGTGATAGACAGTTTCTGTATCAAGATCATAGTTGTCCCAAAGAAATGTACCATATTACGCATCACTCATATATTTTCAGAGGAGGTGCTAAACCCATTAAAGAAAATAATAATAAAAAAAAAACCCACCTCGCTCGGTAAAAGACTGAATACTAACCTCTCCAAGTTTAACATTAACATCCCGACAGACTAACTTGATGGCGTAACCCCGAGAGCCAGAAGTGCGACACCGCTGACAACGAAACACATGATATTCGAAGCCCTCCTTCCCAGTTTCTCCACCAAAGGAATCGTTATGCTGTTGGCCGGTGTCTCCATCACACCTCCCAGGGCCATGTACGCATAAGGATCAACACCGAACCTGTCGCCTCCGAGAGAGAGACCGTAGTACACAGAATCCACCAGAAAAAAGTTGGCGTACAGGCAGAGTGTTATCGTCCGAATCTTTCTGGTTCTGAAAGGGGTCAAGGAGTGGGTGTAATTAAATTAATTTAACCCATTCGCGATGGGCATGCCCACTGTGAGTTTACTTGTTTAATTGATTTTACACATAGATGGCTCTACTTGTATTAAATCACCTATGAGCCAATTACGAGTACTGTCTGTCTCGCCCGTTTACCCTTTTCTTTAATTTAAGAAAATATTTTACGTTATCTTATTTTGCTTTTACTAATGTTTATAACATTATAGTAATTATAATGTTTATAATAGAAATAACATCATCGATATTCATAGCACTAGTAAAAAATACATTTCCCCGCCAATTCAAGGAAAGGTGAAATCAGGTAAGGCAGAGCCATCTATGTGTAGAGACTTTACACAAAAAAATATAAAAAATTAGCACAGCATTTCCCCCATTTTTTATTCATTTTCCCCGGCGGCAATGGGTTAATACTGTTGTAATTAACTTAATCATGTTATTTTCACTATTACTATTTTTATTTCTGTTTCTGAGTACATACCCTCAATAGTAAAATTGATGATGATAACAATATCAATAATGATAATGATATTAACGTAAATATTAATAAATAACAGTGATAATGATAAGAATGACGAAAATAATGACAATAATGATAACGATTGTGATAATAATAAAGATGGTAGTAATGATAATGATAATAAGAAAAATATTAATTACAACAATGATAATAATAATAATGTTAATAATAATAACAATAATGGTAATACAGACAATGATAATATCGATGAATATAATGATAATGATGATAATTATAACAATATCGATGATAATGATGATAATGATAACAAAAATGCAATAATAATAATAATGATAGTAATAATAGCAATAATGACAGCAGCAAACACAATAATAATGATGGTAACAATGATAACAACTATGAAAAATAAGATAACAATAACGATAATACTAGTAATAACAATAATTATAGTGATTATAATACTAGTAATGCTAGTGATACTACTACTACTAATAATAATAATGATGATGATAATAATAATAAAGATGCGACTACTAATAAAGATAATAATGATGCTAATAATTTTTACTATAATTATAATAAGAATAACAATAATAACATTTATGAACGCAATGTAAAATTAAATATATATATAAATCTATCTATCTATCTATCTATCTATCTATCTATCTATCAATCTATCTATATATATATAAATATTTACATAGCAACTCAACAAGAACCACGATTCCAAGACACCAGTCCAGAAGTCAAACCGGCTACTGACCTAAACAGAACGGCAATTACATTGGCTACGTTTTTCAGGGTAGTCTTCAGTCCGCGAGGATGTTCAGCCTCACGCCGCTGGGAATCGGTTTCCTGTGCAGAACATTACAGAAAGTTGTCATTTTAATTAGAGAATTACTATAGGCTTGGGAAGACTTTAGATGCAGATCGAATAAGGAAAAGAATGTAAGAGGATTTATAAAAAGATTATGAAATGGGATTTTTTTGTTATTATTGTCTTATGTTACTCTATATGTGATAAAAATGCAGATTATATAATGGAAGATTGTGTTCTTTTAACTGTGATAATCGGTCTTGACCAAACCATTCAAAACATTGAAGACATTCTGAGTTTCGTTGAGTTTCGTTATTTTGAATCCATACGTTTCCAAAAAAGGGGGAAATGAACTGAAATTGCAGAGCATCACACTAATAATGATAGCCTTTCAGTATGTAGTAATACATTGTGTAATTTCTGTAATACTGTGGATAATGATAAATCGAGCTCTCCTATAAAATTCGTGAAATATGAACTTCAACCACCAGGTGACCCTACTGACTAGGCACAAACAACCAGAGGGAGTTTTTTTCTTTACGTTAAAAGATATCTGATGTATACATATTAATATATAAGTATGTGATGTTTGTATACGTGCACGCCTTTCTGCAAAAAATCTGCAGAAAATCTGCAGAAAATTATAATTATGTTGTTTGGGCAACGTGAATGCTCTAAAAATAAATTAAGTATTGTTCAGTTTTTTTTTTTTTTTTTTTTTTTTTTTAACTAGGACCGATTTTTTTGCACACACACACACACACACACACACACACACACACACACACACACACACACACACACACACACACACACACACAGCATTCACCACCAACAACCATTTGAAAGTCGTTCTGCTATTCCCTTCAACCTATTTCCCAATTCACAATGCCCAATACCAATTCCATAACTCTTAATCCAGCCTCTACCTCCGCCTGCGTCTCCTTCATGATCGCGTACAGCTGTTCCTCTGACGGAAGCTCAACCTTATTCCAACGTGAAGCTCGGCGTAGTACACGAAGAGCCTCTGCGTGTCTGCCCCGTACAATGAGCCACCTGGGTGATTCGTCCATTAGCCTGCTTGCAGAGGGAAATGTGGTGGTTACAAACGTGTCTTTATTTTAAAAAAGGCCTTTTAATGGGGGATATACTTTCCAGACGTTAAGAAAAGAGGGTTAACTGTAGGATTCGTATGATAGACTTAAGAAAAAAAAAAAGGATCGATGTAATTAGAATGCAGAAAATTGGTACGTAACCTTAGAATAATAGAATTCTTCAAAATAAGGCAGAAAAAAAAATATACGAATAAATTGCAGCAAAACGCCCTATAACCAGGACAATAAAATAACCTCAGAATAACAAGGAACAACAAAAAAAAAGGCTAAAAAAATTTACATATTCCATGAAACTGACCATAGCATAGGCAAATAGAGGACCCCAGGCAGAGATACAGTGAACATCAGCCACCGCCAGTCCCTCAGCAGATAACCATAACCTCCGAGGGTGATAAGCGAGAAGCACCAAGGTAGAAACACGAGGATACCGATCACAGACCTTAGGCGAGGTTCACAGGTCTCCATGACTGCTTGAGAGAGAAAAAAAAGTATATGTGTGAGTGAGTGAGTGAGTGAAAGAGAGAGAGAGAGAGAGAGAGAGAGAGAGAGAGAGAGTGTGTGTGTGTGTGTGTGTGTGTGTGCGTGTGTGCGTGTGTGCGTGTGTGCGTGTGTGTGTGTGTGTGTGCGTGTGTTAGATTCACGGTGATTATCTTTCATACTGATTAAAGTTGCTTGAAGTACTGATTATCAGATTTTTGTTTTTCTTTGTGTTCTTTTTATTTATTTTGTCATTCTGCACTTTTAGAGAGAGAGAAGAAAACAATGAAATCCGTGATATTCTTTTCACCATTATTATTGCTTAACCGATTTTTTTTATCTTTCTTTCTTTCTTTCTCTCTATCTTTCTTTTAATCGCAATACAACCATCGCCACACTCTTTAAACAACCATCGCCACACTATTTAAACAACCATCGTCACACTCTTTAAACAACCATCGCCACACTCTTTAAACAATCATCTCCACACTCTTTAAACAATCATCGCCACACTCTTTAAACAATCATCGCCACACTCTTTAAACAACCATCGCCACACTCTTTAAACAACCATCGCCACACTCTTTAAACAACCATCGCCACACTCTTTAAACAACCATCGCCACACTCTTTAAACAACCATCGCCACACTATTTAAACAACCATCGCCACACTCTTTAAACAACCATCGCCACACTCTTTAAACAATCATCTCCACACTCTTTAAACAATCATCGCCACACTCTTTAAACAATCATCGCCACACTCATTAAACAACCATCGCCACACTCTTTAAACAACCATCGCCACACTCTTTAAACAACCATCGCCACACTCTTTAAACAACCATCGCCACACTCTTTAAACAACCATCGCCACACTCTTTAAACAATCATCTCCACACTCTTTAAACAATCATCTCCACACTCTTTAAACAATCATCGCCACACTCTTTAAACAATCATCGCCACACTCTTTAAACAATCATCGCCACACTCTTTAAACAACCATCACCACACTATTTAAACAACCATCGCCACACTCTTTAAACAACCATCGCCACACTCTTTAAACAATCATCTCCACACTCTTTAAACAATCATCTCCACACTCTTTAAACAATCATCGCCACACTCTTTAAACAATCATCGCCACACTCTTTAAACAACCATCACCACACTCATTAAACAACAATCGCCACACTCATACTTGCCTAGACTATAACCCGTCTCGGTGGATGACGGATGACCGACGCCCATCAGGAACCGTGCAACCAAGATAGCGGAGATGTTGGGCATCCAGCAGAGTGAATTTCCGAGGACAACGAACGCAAGGACGCCGGCGGTATGCATTTTCTTGCGTCCGTATCTGTGCATTTGGTTAGAGAGAGATTAGGAATCGATGTTGTTTATTATCTACGGGAAGAACAGTTATTGTGTGGAGATGGTTGTTGATATTTTAGGTAAACTGTGTGTGCGTGTGCGTGTGCTTGTGTTGTGCTTGTGCTTGTGCGTTCGTGTGTGCTTGTGCGAGTGTGTGCGTTTCTCTGTATATGTGTTTCTGTGTGTGTGTGTGTGTCGAGAGGGATTTATTTACTTGTCCGAGATCCAACCGTTGAGGATTGACCCCACGAAAGCTCCAAGGAAATACACGCTCTTGAAGGTCGCCCGGAGGAAGCTGAATTCGCACACCAAGCCAAACTAAATCACAGAAGCTAAAATCATTATATTATCTGAAATTATTGTTATCTTAAATCATTGTATCATCTAAATTCATCATATTGCCTAAAATGCTTTTATTATCTAAAACCATTACCTAACAGCATTATATATTATCTAGATCATTATATTGTATTATCAAAATCATTATATCATACCATTAAATCATTATATTAAAATCGTTACAGTATTCTACTAAATCGCTATATCACATTATCAAAATCACAATATCATTACATTACTAAATCATTATAACATTATATCATCAAAATCATTATATCATTTAAAAATATATAATTATATTATTTCAAAACATTACCAGAATTAAAAAATTAAAAATATATATATATATATAATTTAACGATACATGATACATTAATTAGTGACAATGTACCACTAGATATATATATATATGATTATATAATTTAATAACATTACCAGTATTTAAAAAAATAAAAAAAATAAAATAAAATAAAAACTAGAATTTAACGATACACGACACATTAACTAGTGACAATGTACCAATAAATATATACATAATTATATTATTTCATAACATTACCAATAATTAAAAACTAAGCAAAATAAATAAAATAAATCTGCAATTTAACAATACACGACACATTAACTATGTACCACTAAACAACCCTATTACCTCAGAAGTAATAGTGCTAGCGTAGGTACTGTTGTCAAAAGCCCATTCCGTGCAAAGTCGCTCCTCATTCTCGCCGTCCGATGTTGTTATGTTGTAAATGCATTGTGATCTGAAGGATGAATGGGAATTGAAAGGTAGGTAAACAGATTAAAAAGATAATGATGGTGATAGTGATGGTGGTAATGATAGTGTTGGTAATAATGATGATAGTGATGATAATGTCGGTAATAATGATAATGGTGATGATAGTGTTGGTAATAATGATAATGGGGATGATAGTGTTGGTAATAATGATAATGGTGATGATAGTGTTGGTAATAATGATAATGGTGATGATAGTGTTGGTAATAATGATAATGGTGATGATAGTGTTGGTAATAATGATGATAGTGATGATAATGTCGGTAATAATGATAATGGTGATGATAGTGTTGGTAATAATGATAATGGGGATGATAGTGTTGGTAATAATGATAATGGTGATGATAGTGTTGGTAATAATGATAATGGTGATGATAGTGTTGGTAATAATGATAATGGTGATGATAGTGTTGGTAATAATGATAATAGTGATGATAGTGTCGGTAATAATGATAATGGTGATGATAGTGTCGGTAATAATGATAATGGTGATGATAATATTGGTAATAATGATAATAGTGATGATAGTGTTGGTAATAAGAAGGGTGATGATAGTGTCGGCAATAATGATAATGGTGATGATACTGTCGGTAATAATAATAATGGTGATGATAGTGTCGGTAATAATTATAATGGTGATGGTAGTGATGATAGTGTTGGTAATAATGATAAGGGTGATGATACTGTCGGTAATAATGATGAGGTGATAATAGTATTAGTAATGATAAGGGTGATGATAGTGTTGGTAATGATGATATTGATGGTGATAGTGTTGGTAATAATGATACTAGTGATGATAGTGTTGGTAATAATGATACTAGTGATGATAGTGTTGGTAATAATGATAATGGTGATGATAGTGTTGGTAATAATAAGGTGATGATAGTGTTGGTAATAATGATAATGATGATGATAGTGATGATAGTTTTGGTAATAATGATAATGGTGATGATAGTGTTGGTAATAATGATAAGGTGATGATAGTGTTGGTAATAATGATAATGATGGTGATAGTGATGATAGTGTTGGTAATAATGATATTGATGGTGATAGTGATCATAGTGTCGGTTATAATGATAATGGTAATGAGTGTCGGTGATAATGATAATGGTGATGATAGTGTTGACAATAATGATGATAGTGATGATAGTGTCGGTAATAATGATAAGGGTGATGAAAGTGTCGGTGATAATGATAATGGTGATGATCGTGTTGGTAATAATGATAATGATGATGATAGTGTTGGTAATAATGATAAGGGTGATGATAGTGTTGGTAATAATGATAATGGTGATGATAGTGTTGGTAATAATGATAATGGTGATGATAGTGTCGGTAATAATGATAATGGTGATGATAGTGTTGGTAATAATGATAAGGGTGATGATAGTGTTGGTAATAATGATAATGGTGATGATAGTGATGGAAATAATGAAAATGATGATAGTGTTGGTAATAATGATAATGGTGATGATAGTGTCGGTAATAGTGATAATGGTGATGATAGTGTCGATAATAATGATAATGGTGATGATAGTGTTGGTAATAATGATAATGGTGATGATAGTGTTGGTAATAATGATAATGGTGATGATAGTGATGGAAATAATGAAAATGATGATAGTGTTGGTAATAATGATAATGGTGATGACAGTGTCGGTAATAGTGATAATGATGATAGTGTTGGTAATAATGATAATGGTGATGATAGTGATGATAGTGTTGGTAAAAATGATAATGGTGATAATAGTGTCGGTAATAATGATAATGGTGATGATAGTGTTTGTAATAATGATAATGGTGATGATAGTGTTTTTAATAATGATAATGGTGATGATAGTGTCGGTAATAATGATAATGGTGATGATAGTGTTGGTAACAATGATTATGATGATGATAGTGATGATAGTGTTGGTAATAATGATAATGGTCATGATCGTGTTGGTAATAATGATAATGATGATGATAGTGATGATAGTGTTGGTAAAAATGATAATAGTGATAATAGTGTCGGTAGTAATGATAATGGTGATGATAGTGATGATAGTGTTTGTAATAATGATAATGGTGATGATAGTGTTGGTAATAATGATAATGGTGATGATAGTGTCGGTAATAATGATAAGGGTGATGACAGTGTTGGTAATAATAAGGTGATGATAGTGTTGGTAATAATGATAATGGTGATGATAGTGTTGGTAATAATGATAATGGTGATGATAGTGTTAGTAGATGATGATAGTCTTGGTAATAATGATAATGGTGATAGTGATGATAGTGTTGGTAATAATGATATTGATGGTGATAGTGACGATAGTTTTGGTAATAATGATAAGGGTGATGATAATGTCGGTGATAATGATAATGGTGATGATAGTGTCGGTAATAATGATAACGGTGATGATAGTCTTGGTAATAATGATAATGATGGTGATAGTGGTGATAGTGTTGGTAATAATGATATTGATGGTGATAGTGATGATAGTGTTGGTAATAATGATATTGATGGTGATAGTGATGATAGTGTTGGTAATAATGATAAGGGTGATGATAGTGTCGGTAATAGTGATAATGATGATAGTGTTGATAATAATGATAAGGGTAATGATGGCAATGATAATGTTAGTAATAATGATAATGATTATAGTAATGATGATAATAATGATAGTAACGGTAATACTAATGAAGATGATAATGATGATAATCGTGACGATGATAAGGATGAGGATAATGATAATGATAATAATGATGATAATGACAGTAATGGTTATGGTAATAATAATAATCATTATTATTACTATTAGTATTATCATAACAACAACTACTGCTACAACAGTAATAATAATGATAATGACAATGACAGCAATAATAATGATACTAATGATACTAACAACAATAGTAATAATAATAATGATAATAATAATAATATTTAGGGATAACTCGTCCTTATTTCTAACACACCTCTTTGATGCATTTAACTTGCTATCTACCAAAACAAAGATAATAAATACACATGCATACACACACACATACACACACACACACACACACACACACACACACACACACACACACACACACACACACACACACACACACACACACACACACACATGGGTAGACAGACATAAACATTCCATATATATAAACACGATATATATAAACGCATGTGAACACTCGCTAAAAAAATAGTATCTTCACTCTTCCTGACTTAACAATATGATACGACGACTGATAGACTGTTTGTTCAGCCCCCCCCCCCCTCCAAGGGCCAATTATTAATTACACCTATATAAAGCCAGTTATAGGTTAAAATGCCCCTTGAATTATTGTTCACTTCGCTCGGCTGTATTTTTAAAAAATAGGGTTTTGAAATATATAATACTATTAATATTTCGTGTTACTGTCACCAGCTTGGCGAACGCTGGCAAGTCTAGTGGTATGGATGCCACTGCTGTCCGTCTGCAGAGCGCTATCGTTCCCATGTAATTGCTTGGGCAACGATGGTATGACGATTGATTTTTGGGTAAGTTCCTGGCCAGCAAAACATTTTAATGAGACTGAGATCTGGCGATTTGGGTAGATGAGACACAGCAGTATCTCGGGGTATTGCTGAAATCACGCCTTCACGACACTGCTCGTATGGATGAGGCTGGTATCCTGGACGAGGTAAAATGTCTCTGAATCGGGGAACACCATGGCCCTCACCTATGGTAGAAACATCTCGTCCAGGTCCAGCATTCAACTCCCCAGCACCACTGTTGTTCATCCACTCGAACAGCTCAGTGATTTCTGACAGTCTGCGTGCCGTTGCCAACAGAACAAAACGAGTTCGCATCCCTTGTTGTAGTTATGGATTGCTAAAAGAAAAAAAAATAATCACAGGGGACATGGCAACTAACTACCAGCCACGCCCCTTCTCAAAGCCAGTTAGATGTAAGGGCTGTTGCCACTGAGTATCAAATGGTTTTCATTAGCTCATGATGTTCATGCACTTCAATGCAAGCTTCCTATTTATATTTCATATAGCACATTGATTTATAGTTTTGAATGACATTTTCTTGATCATCTGCCTCCGTCGTGTATCTAGGGTGCCCACTTCTGGTCTAGTCTCGGGTGGATCCAGTTAACTTCGGAATACCTAACCCTTTTGATATTTATGACACTACGGATGGTCTACGAGGTCTCCATTACTAATATTGGCGTGATACGAGGCCCTTGTCATATCAGCTCTGATTCGAATACATTATGAAGCTTCATCAATTCCAAGCTTTAAAAACAATAAGTACCAATATCTTGGAATCAACTCTTAGCGATCATTTCAGTTTTATCTGCTGAGTAATGATACTTTTCTTTTAGCGACTGTACATAATTACATATATAAAAGAACACATATCAACGTGGCCCTGCATCACACAGCTGATAAACACAACAAACGTTCATCAGAAAAAAAAAGTTTCGAAATCCACATGGTTTCATTTTCATCTCCGAGGAAACAGGATAAAAAAAAAAAAAAAAAAAAAAAAAAAAAAAAAGCTGATAAGGGAGGTACTCAATAACAGGTGATGGTAAGGGCAGGGTCTTGATAAGCACATGGAAGGCTCGAGATAGTTGGTTTAAGGTAGCTGTTTGAGGATATGGAAAGCAAGGATATCTATTGGGGAAAAGTCGATGTTTAGATCAAAGTTGAGTGCTGTGTGGTGCAGCGGTAGCGGTCTCGTCTGGCAGTCATGCTGACTTGCCTTCAAATCCCTCGCCGCCAGTGGATGGTAACCCTGGCCATTCCTTGCACACAGGGGGTAATTTAGAAACAGAATAAAACAGACAGCATGTAACACCAAGAATATCCATTATAACAAGTGGAAAAAATACTTCCCTTTCTCTCTCTCTCTCTCTCTCTCTCTCTCTCTCTCTCTCTTTGTGTGTGTGTGTGTGTGATCCTTAGCTTAGAATTAAGCAGCGATGATGATATCCGTTGCAAAAGAATCGATGTTTGGGTTAATGTTAAGCAACAAATAAGTCACGAGTTGGAGAAAAATCGATACTTCAAGGAAAGAAAAGCAGCTTGGTGACATGAGATTTTCCCACGAGGCTGCGGACTGAGAGCGGAATGAGAGACAGTACATGATGCTGACATGTTCAACTGATAACGTGTGACAGAAAGAGCCTTTCTACAGTGTCAATGTCAATCGCGCACACATAGATATGGACAGATAACAAGAAAGATATATCCGGGTGGCTTTCGAAACTTGTCTCGTCATTCATAAATCTCATTTGTGCATGTGGGCTTTTCTACCATAGCATCTACACGGTAGGGTGTTCTATCAGAAACAGACAAAAATAATAGATACATAAATCAAAATAGTAAAGGAAAAAGAACACAGAAATAGGTCCCTTAGAAAAATGGTGCCTCTTACTTTTCATTAAATGTATACTTTACCTCCCGTTTCCTGTTAACATAAATCTTCCACATTCAGACTTGGTAAAACAAAAAAAACAAAAACTCAGTGGCCGAAGCTTCAAAAACGCTCTACCTGTTTTGAAGAATTTCCACGTCGGAGTTAACACATGTGAAGTCTTGGTGTGGTGTTAGGAATGCCGCGCCCATGCTGTGGTAGGGAACCTGCAGAGCCCCTGGTAAAAGGTAAAAAAAAGAAAGAAAAAAAAAAAGGGTAAATAAAAAAATAATAGATAAAAAACAAAATGTACGATTTATATAATTCCTACAGATCTTTCAAAGCAGGATTTTTTTTTCCGGATATCAAGACGCCTATACACATACTAGGAAAATATTCCAGAACATTTTATTTTTCCGAGATCAATATGTCACTAATACGAATAACATCCCATATATATAATACGAACAATAGCCCATAGCGATGGCATAGAGCAGGTTCCATCTCCCAGTCCCAAGATGTGTGAGAAGGTCGTCAAACTTGGGCATAGCAAGGGTAATCTAGTCCTTACAGGTCAAACGCCGGTTCAGAGATCAATCTGTAAGCTCATTGACTATTCTTTTGACAAATAATGATACTAGTAATATTAATGATAACTGTGGGATTATTGATTGTGATAACGTTCTTGATGATGTTAATGTTAACTATGTGAGCTGGAAACAAGGTATTGGTGATGATAAGAATGGTATGTTTAATGAAAATGGAAATTATATTTATAAAGGATCTTAAAAACGACCATGATATCCGTAGAAATAGCACCAATAAAATTTATAATAATGATGAAAAGTAGAAAAATACAATGATAACAATACCAGTAATAGCAGTGATAACAGTAATAAAATTATGAAAACATAAATGAAAATATTAATGCTGTTTCAAACAAAATGATACCTTGAACAGTGATTTAAATAAATCAGAATGTCGAATGTAAAAATAATTACAAGATAATAATAATAACATTGATAATGATAACAGTAAGCAACAATAATAATGATAATAGTGATGGTAATGCTTAAGTGAACAACACGAAAATAATGATAATAGAGATAATGGTTGTAATAATGAAGATGATAGTAATAATTACAGAAACATTAGTAATGGTGATAATAACAATAATAATAACAACAATAATAATGATAACAGTAATAATAATAACAATGGTAATAATAACGATAATAATAAGAACAATAATAATAGTAATTATAATGATAATGATAATAATAACAATAATTATAAAATAAATTAATATGATGATGATGATTATTATTAGTAACAATAATGATAAAGATAATGATAATGATAATAATAATAATAATAATAGTAATAATAATAATAATTGCAGCAATAACAATAATTATAACAGTAATAATATAAATAATAATAGTAATAATGATAATGATAATGATGATAATAATAATGAACCGTGTTCATTGCGACAGATGAAGAAAAGGTATGAAAGAGAAAGAATATGTCCATTCTCATTCATAGCTTTTCTACAAAAATGAAAATGAAAAAGAAAATGAACGTGAACATTTTTAAAATTAGAAATAATGAGGATACTGATGATACTGAGGATAATAATGATAGTAATAATGATGATGATGATGATGATGATAATAATACTAATAATAATGATAATAATAATAATGTTGATAATAATAATCATCACAGTAAGATAACAATAATGATAATAATAATAATAATATAGTTATAATAATGATATAGTTATAATAATGATAATGATAGTAATAATATTGATAATAATAATAATGATAATAGTTCTAATAAAAATAATATCAATGATAATTACAATAGTAGTAATAATAATGATAATGACAATAATAATGATAATGATGATGATAGCAACAACGATAATAATAGTAATAATGATGATAATAATAATAATAATAATAATAATAATAATAATAATAATAATGACAACATAAATTATAATTATGATGATAATAATAATTAATAATGATAATAATAATAATAATAATAATAATAATAATAATACGTACGACAATAACTGTATTAAAAACAGACATCAAAGATGTCATAAGTCTACATTAAAACTAAATCGTATTGAAAATGATAATGATAACAAAAATAGGCATTACAAGATAAACACAAGTGAAAACGATGTTGATAATGATTAGATAACACGATTTTTATAATAATGCTAAGATAACACAAATCGGATAGTTATAATGCAAGATAACACAAATGTGATAGATATAATGATTAGATAACACGATTTTTATAATAATGATACTAAGATAACACAAATCTGAGAGTTATAATGCAAGATCACACGATTTTATAATGATGAGGCTAAGATAACACAAACCTGATAGTTATAATGCAAGATAACACGATTTTTATAATAATGATGCTAAGATAACAAATCTGATAGTTATAATGCAAAGATAACACGATTTTGATAATGATAATACTAGGATAGCACGATTTTGATCATGATAATGCCAAGATAACACGATTCAGATAATGATAATGATGAAATAACACAATGATGATAAAATGACAACGATACCGATGACAAAATAACACTATGATCTTAATGATAATAACAACGATCAAAATACCACACACTTACTCTTAACACTCGATGCTACCTCGTCTAAGGATGACACTGAAACCATTTCTTATCCCGAGTTATTGTGTCATAGGGAGGAGGTTATTAACAGTAAGAATAACGATGAACAGACACTATTACCTTTACTTATGTCGCCTCACGTCACCTCGCCTTCACACACACATGCATAAAAAATATGGATTAATGCTTTAATGGCGTGTTTTTGTTTCTGGTATTTTAATGGTGTCTGGGTCTGGGTTTTTTATGTGTTTTATGTGCCAGTATAATCACGGTTGATCTTGTAAATCTTAGACACGTTATTTTTCAACAGAGTAGTGTGTCCCTGTAAGCATGAACAAAACTATGGGTGATCATGAACAAATCTTCCTATTTTGCGTCCGATGTGGGTAGTTTGTTCCTTATGAAGAAATATGAAAATTTGTTCCATTCTACTAGCTTCTTTATATATATATATATATATATATATATACTGTATATACATTTGTGCGTGTGTGTGTGTGTGTATGTGTGTGTGTGTGTGTGTGTGTGTGTGTGTGTGTGTGTGTGTGTGTGTGTGTGTGTGTGTGTGTTTGTTTGTGAAAAAAAATCAAGGAGGATTAATGACTATCCTCCACAGTTCAGTGCAGTAATTAGCACAAAACATATCTTAATCAGTTTATAATCAGGAACCAACAATAAGGAAGCAACTGCAGTAAAAATTTATTTATAAAATAGACAGTTTAGCAAAGGCAAGTGATTACATCAAAACATTGTGTGCAAATTACAGAGAGAATAATCAGTTTCGATACAGCGGTAAAGAATATATAAAGACATTATTGTCCTATTACCAGAAAACAATATAGTGAGAATGAGACATTTCATTAACTAATAAGTAATGAGGCAGGAAATCACATACCTACATCCGCACAAAACTAAAACAAACACTATTATAATAATTTCTTATGAAACATTTATCGAAATTAACAATCCCAGGCGAAAACCCGAACTTTAAGGCTTACGACCATTCTAAACGAACGACAATTTAGCGACAGAAACTAGCGGCACAAAAAAAAAAAAAAAAAAATACGCTCGTTAAAAGCAGTTAACCGACACGTCTTTGTTCCCGCAACAAGAACTAATAAAGGCGAATTTACATAGACACGGGGGGGGCTTAATTTACCGAGAGTCCAGGCTTAAAAATGGATACTTGCGATCGTGGGCAAGATGGTGGGTATTTGGCTTTGAAATGATGCAGATAGAGGTGAAAATAACGTTGGCGTTCGTGTTCAATAGACTTGTAACTGGACAGGTTTATATCATGCGCGGAGCACGTTGGAGATGCGAACGTTTTTTTTTCTTAGAATGTCAGGCAAAAGCTTCGATGAGGTGGTGATGAGCATACTAAGCGATAATAAAATTGACAGTAATGATGGTAATATAAACAATGATAATTGGAAGTAGTTATGGTAATGATAATAATAATAACAACAATAATAATTGGAAGTAGTTATGGTAATGATAATAATAATAACAACAACAATAATAATAACAATAACAACAACAGTAATAATAATAATAATGATAATAACAACAACAGTAATAATAATAATGATAATAATAATAATAATAATAATAATAATAATAATAATAATAATAATAATAATAATAATAATAATAATAATGATAATATAATAACAACAATAGTAATAATGATAGCAATATCCCTGGAATAAATTGGACAAAAAAGAGCTATATGATTAGCTGATTCGTTATTCTTAAAATGTTGCAGTCACAATCGTATTACTGAATAGCCTTCTTCATTTTCGTAAATAAGCATATTTAGTATTTTCATTCATTCATTTGTTTTTACTGTTTCTATAGTGCCGTCCACTGTGTACTCGCATTTAAACGCCACGTGTAGACTGCCAAGCATCTCCGGGCACCTCCATACGCTCAAGGTTGCGCGTGCCCCTAGGAGTACGTGTGTCGTCGAGCCTAATCGAATACATGTTAAGACTGACCTCCCATTATTCCCGTGAAATGCGTGGTTTAGCGGATCATTTCTCTGTTAAACCACGAGCCACGAGGTGTTCAAGGAAGCTACATTATGTAGATAGCGAGACATATAAATTGATATGTAGACAGCGGGATAGGCAGATAAATTGATATGTAGATAGCGAGACAGATAAATAGATACATAGATAGCGAGATAAACAGACAAAAAGAAATGTAGATAGCGATATAGACAGATAAATAGATATGTAGGTTATCTATTTAGACATAAATAGATATGTAGATAGCGAGATGGACAGATACATAGATATGTAGATAGAAAGACAAAAAGATGACTGTTATAAATACTAGCATAAATAAAAGCCATAATAAATGTATTTAAACACAAACAAAAAAAAAATGTAAAAAGCTCGTGTGGGTCAATGTTTTACATTCGAGCGTCACCGTTCCGTTCGAGTGTATTCTTTGTAGCTCACAAAAGTACTCCGTATTATCCAACGATACGCAAGGAAGCCTCTTCTTCCTGACCTTCCCGATTGATAAGGAGAGATTAACATTTGAGATTCTCCAAGGTAGAAAAACTCTACAGTACAGTACAGTTTAATGATACTGGGTTAATAATTTCCGTCAAGGGATTGCCCACTCATCCTTCTCCGGAAGAGATTGTCAAGCTTATACCATGTAGTAGGGTAGTAGTGGCTAGAACATCGATCGCCACTTACACAAGCATAATCCAACATGTATATCTTCCATCGTTATAGCCCATTGGTTTCTGACTTTTTAAGTGTCTCGATCCTTTCATTCGACTTTTATTTGACATACAGCATTTAAATCACCATTTTAGATTCATAGACAGATAAGCAGATGGACACAATTGCTAGATAAAAAAGTAATATATCATTAACTAATCTTACAGACACTCGCAAGATTATCTCAACTTCTCCACAAGGACTTCCAGCGACATTGTAGTGAATGCAACCCTACAATAAGCGACGAAGTGACCCTGAGGAAGTCAACTATCGCAATTCTTGTGTTTGTAAATGGGGCTTTTCGCGTCGGAGCGGCCGAGCGACAAGAACCCTCCGAAGGCACGGTGGGCCAGGGATAAATATGATAAAATCAAAATAAAAGCTTAGGACTAAAAACAAAGTTAAATGACTAAAATAAAGTAAAACTGAACCCTTAAGATAAACTAAAAAATCTACATTTAACATTAAAACACTGAAGGGTTTTTAAACACTGGGCTTCCCCGTTTTCCTTTACACTGCCCTCATTTTCTGTGATGGCATATGTTAACTGTGTACTTGTAACACCTACGAACGTAAACAACAAACATAAAATAGGGAGCCTGGGCACAACTCCTTAAGAAGAACAAAAGGTAATATAAAATAACTAAAACATTTTAAAACATTTACTAATATATCGACTTTGATAATATATAACAATTGTACATCTGCAATAGTAATATTTCTAAAAAAAAAAAAAAAAAAAAAAACACAAGACTTATCTGTTCAATGTTACACTGGTGTTCCACAGCGAGCCGAATACACATTTACCACTACCAATAATAGTAAAAAAAAGGAGTGCCTTCGTCTCCCTGGTTAATATGTCAGGTCAATGCTCCGTTGCAGTCTTCCGTCCTTGGATCTCTGGCTTAGAGGAGCATTGCCTGCGCATATTAACGGTCTCGAGAGCTAAAGAGGCAAGTGTACCAGATTTTGTGTGACCCCTGCACGTCAGGTCAGGCCAGTGGAGGTTGGTAAAAACAAACAAACAAAAAAAAAAACAAGAGAAAAGAAACTAAGCATGGTCTGACAGGTCCTTAACAAGGTAGTTTTTGGGGTTCATCTTGATTGCATACGATTAAAACATTAGAATATGAATATTAGATGTAAAAAGGACTGAACATAAAATACATAGATAAAATGATTTTCACACTAAAAGTTGAGCCGGCAAAATAAAATTAAATAAAAGGTCTTTATCTCGCCTTAATTAGTGATACCTGGCGGGAAACAAGGTCGTTTACCCTGAGGTGACCCGCAAACAGCTGGGCATGCTTTTAAAGGCATATGGTAATGTTTATTTATTTCTTTACAATTAAAATTAGACAAGGTTCACTACAGCATCCCTTTGCGACTTCACGGACGCAAGACGAAGATCCTGACATCCATGATATTGAGAGGAGGGTAAGTGCCATCTGACACACGTTGGATGCTGAAGTACCTGCCACAAACTTGTACCCCGGGGGTGAAGTTGAGGTGTCCCTGGCTCGTGTCGTAAGGGCCTAGGTAGAAATCGAAGAGCGTCCACGAGGAAAAGTCTCCGGTTGTGACGAGAATGTTGCCGACCCTCATCTGGGGGGGGGGGGAGAGGAAATGGCGTCTGAGACAAGCTATGGAAACTTGGATACCTGTTTTAAGATACCGTTCGGGGATATAGTATCATTGAATTCCGTGTAGAAAGACAGAAGGAAATTTGAGATGTGTTTCTTTGTGAAGGTTTTGGGTCATTCGAATTTCTTTGTAATCTAGTATATAAGCAACATTCTCTGAAATATTATTATGAGATGATAATAGATTAAAGTAAATGGCTTGTTATTGGTACTGCTATGACACTACAGTAGTTCCGTGGCTGTGTCAGCAATACCTCTCTGGCGCATGAACAGTAAATTCGGTAGCAAAAATTGATAACAAAATGTGATATACTGATATATGTGAGCGTATTGCGTAGATAACAATTTGCTTTCTTTGGCGAGTTATATTTAAATCCGTGACATTTCTTACTTCAAGCGAGGAGGAAATGACGAAATGTATTTTGTTTCCCTTGATTAAAATTCTGCATGAGAGAACGTGTGGCCCGAGGTGAACTTCAATCTTTGGTCTGATTTTATGCATGCCTTTTATACAGATATATTGAAATTTGTAGAGTCAAATCACGTTTAATATATATCTGCCTTCGTTCGAACAACAAATACAATCAAGCTGAGCTGTAAGAAAATTGAAAAATAATTATGTTTTTTGTGTTTCTATTAAGAAATATTATAATATATATTATCCATTCTTTGATTTTACGTTATATCATGCAACAAATCTATGCAAGACAACCTTTATTTCTAAAGATTAATACAACTGGGAAAGTGATTTTTTAAAACTATTGAATGGAGCAATGCGCGTCTCAGACCAATTGTACGAAAGTACGTTTTATTAAATGTTTTGTTAATTCAAACCTTCATATATAACATGGGCATCGATATATCTACGTTAATGATCTCTATGTTATGATTGTAATGCATTAAAGTAAAGATATTAATGTTTATGTTATAGACTGAAGGCTAAATTAACAAAATATCAAATAAAACGCGAGTGATCAGAGAATACTTTGGAAAACTACTGCCAAATACGCATTATGGCTACTATACTCCCTCGCAAATCAAGATAGCTTTCTCTATAGCTTATAAAACCAGGAACCTGAATTTTAAAACTCAGAATAGTTACAAAATCACACGTGTTATCAACGACTTTCAGAATACTTTGTGGGCACGATTTTGACGAGATAAGTGTAGTATTTTGGGCGTGCTGATGATTATTTTTTTTAATGTTGGATTATTCAGTTGCAAAGAGTTTGTAAAAAAGTTTTGAATGTTTTCGGTCATGTTGTAATTCTATAAATCACTGAATTGTCCAAG
>NC_061836.1:30592815-30600315 GCF_019202785.1 Penaeus chinensis
CTATTCTATCGTGGGTCGTCGATAGTGCAAAATCGATAGCTTTATCAATGGCAAAAACTTCGGCAAGAAAGATCAATGTATGATTCGGCAGGCGAAACTTCAATTGACATTCAGTCGATCATACACCCGCACCCACACCCTCATTTGTCTTGGAGCCGTTGGTATATATATGAGAAACGGATAGATGTTTAATAAGGATCTCTCTGAACCCCTGGCGTACCTCCACCTCCGGCGCCATGGCCTTGGCTGATGGAAGCCAAGCTTCCATGATGGAAAAATTGGGTGTTTCCCATGGCGCTATGTTTGACTGTACCAGGGTATCGATAGTAGAGATATCTATACCGACTTTCTCGACGAGGTCGTGGAGTCGCGACCTCGCAAAGAGCCTAATGCCTCCATTACCATTGGGATGGCTCGGGTATCGAGCCACCTTAGCAGCATAGGTCAGGGCTAATTGGCCGCGTCTGAGTCGGAGGGGAGGTACTCCTGACTCCACCTCAAGACGCTCGGTTCGAGTGCACTTCAGGGCTCCAAGACACACACGTAAACAAGCATTCTGCACAGCATCCAATCCTTTCAAAGTCGAGTTTGATGCCGAGCCATACACGATTGACCCATAATCTACTTTAGACCTAACCAGGGCTTTATATATCATTAGCAAAGACTTTATATCAGCTCCCAATTTATTACCAGTAATGCACTTTAATAAATTTAGTGCTTTTCTACATTAATTCTTTAACTGACCAATGTGGCCTTTCCAATTAAGTGTGTGTGTGTGTGTGTGTGTGTGTGTGTGTGTCAGAGTAGACCAAGAAATCTAGCAGAATTTTGAATAGGTATTGGGTGGTTATCTAAAGTTAGTCTAATATTTGGTATCTTTCTATGTGAAAAAAATACCCCAATACTCTTTCTTGTGGATACCTTAAAACCCCAGTGGAGGCCCCAGTTATGAATCATATCCAGTGCCAGTTAGATGCGATTTTCCGAGAACTCTGCATTATTGCTGGAATGCCATAATACACAATCATCGGCGTACAGTGAGTATTTAAAATTCCGAGGAGGAGCTAGTAGGATGTCATTAATCATACATAGAAATAATGTTGGTGACAAGACACTTTCCTGTGGGACCCCGTTTGCCTGGACAAAAATGTCCGAAAAAGTGACATTGTCGGAAAAAAGTTTGACAGAGAAAGTTTTGTCAGAGATGGAAATTTTGAATAAAACAAGGCAAGGTTCAACGTAATCCAAAATTATAAAGTTTTCTGAGTAGGCCATATCGCCATGTCATGTCGTAGGCTTTTTCTATATCTAAAAATACTGAAATCAAATCATCTTTTTTGGCAATGGCCTCTTGAATATGACTGTCCAGCTTTACTAGTTGATCGAGAGTTTGGCGTCCCTTTCGGAAGCCGCACTGTTCGTCAACTAGCAAATTACTGGAATTTAAAAAATGCAATAGCCTACTGTTAACAATTCGTTCCATGACCTTGCATAAGCAACTTGTCAACGCAATTTGGCGGTAGGAGATGGCAAATCTGGGATTACCCCCTCCTTTCAATATGGGAATGATGTGGGCGAAATGTCATGAGTTTGGAAAAGTGTGGCTTTTCCAAATTTCATTGTACACTTCTAGCAACTTAATCAGGGCATCATGATTAAGATGCTTTATCATCTCATACCGAATCTCATCGGGGCCTAGGGATGTTCCTCTACAGGCTTCTAGGGCTCGGACAAGCTCATCCATTGGTAGCTCTTGGTTGTAATCAAAGTCATCTCCTGTGGCAAAGTGAATAGGTTGCAGCTCAGCCGCTTCCTTGATGGTCAGGAACGCGGGATGGTAATTGTCTGAGCTGCTTGTGTAAGAGAACTGCCTGGCGAGTGCATTAGCAATGTTTCGAATTTATTGCCCTCATGAATGATGTTAATTTTGAAAGATTTTTTTTTTTTTTATTGATTTTATTGACAGTGGACCAAACCTTATATTTTGGTATTGCTGTTAATTGTAGAGACAAAGCTCCGCCAGGAGTCTCTTTTTGCTTGTCTTATTGCGCTACGAGCCTTAGCTCTAGCTAGTTTGTAGTTGCAAATGCTCTCATTTGTGATGTTATTTTTGAAAAGCGTCGGCACAGCGCCAGCGGCAATCTGGTGTCCACCATGGAACTCTATGCTTAACGCTATCTGTCGAAGTTTTAGGAATGGATAGCAATGCTGCTTCTAAAATCGAATTCTGAATATTGTTAATCTATCATCAATGGTTTCTCCCACAAGTTCGAGCTTGACGCTCCTTGTGAAGGCGAGCCAGTCTGCTCTTTTTACGTTAAATTTAGGTGCTGAAGGCGTTCTCTCTGCGTCGCATGAATATTCAATCAAAATAGGAAGATGATCACTTCCCAACGAGTCGTCAATGGTGTGCCACAGGCACTTGGCTGCTATTGATGAAGAGACCAGTGATAAGTCAATAAAGCTCAAAGTACCGGTATTATCGTCCACCCGCGTCGGACTACCATCGTTCAGAAAGACTAAATCAGACTCATTAATCAACTTAATTACTTGCTCACCTCTACCACCCACCCGCATGGAAACCCATAACGTATGATGAGCATTAAAATCACCCAAAATTACTTTATTTTGTCATTTACTTTAGATCGAAGACTTCGACAGTTCCATTGTATAATGGTCAACGCGAAGATTACGTTTGATGGGTTTTGGAAGTGCCTTGTACGCCAGTTTTAATTTTCTTTTTATGGGTGGGAGGCGCCTCCTCTCCCTCGCTTCCCGGGGACCTCTTTCGGGATGGTTTGGAAACAGAAGCTCCATGTCCTGCACCTCCTGGCGAGGGAGACGACTGACAGATTGCGACCTGCTTCTCTCTCGAGAAACCGATCGCAAGCCAGGCGAAGTCCTCATAGGAGTAGCCCGGACGGGGAGGTGCGCTCCGGACTGGGATTCGGTATCAGCCTCCTTATGATGTTTATGCTGGGTTGATGCAGTCATTTGCATTTGATCGACCACTTTAGTCAGTTGATAAACTTTAATGATTAGTTTTTTAAGTTTGTTTGAGTTCGGCAATTTCCTTATCCTTAGCTGCAAGCTGTTGACTGACATTACTTGCACTAGGGGTGATGTTAGTTACTGTTGCAGCATAGGAAGTATCGGGTTTGTGTGTATTTCCTCTTTGTGTGTATTACGGCAAACAAATTAATTTTAGTCTTTATCAATACATCTTAATGAGGTGTGTCCGAATTTTGGGCATCTATTGCAATGCATTGGATTTTGGACATAAGGTGTTACTTGGACACGTTCATATCCGACATTGATATACTCTGGGATTATATTCAAAGCAAAGGTTCTTGGTCATACAATGAAGGTCCACTACGTCCTTCATGTTTTCGAGAATTTCACTTTCTTCCATTGTCCTCAAATCCCTGTGAAAGATTACTCCCTTACAGGTATTTGGGCCATTAGGAATAGTTACTTTAACTCGAAGATCATGAATTTGCGTCAGCTTAAGTAAATCCTTAATCTGGGAGTTATATTGTACTTTAACAAGGAGGCTTCCATCTCGCAATTTTTTGACAAAATCAAAGTCGCCGTCCACTTGACCATCAAGGACCTTTTTGATGATAAAGGGGTTTACGTTCAAAAGCGACTGATTTTCATTCACGCATTTTACATTCGCGAACCTTGCATTCTCAGTGGGGATTTTGAAAAGTGGTCTTCTCGTTTTGTCATTAGTAGGGATTCCATCGTTCGTAGTCAGATAGGTCATAGGAAGGTCATGAGTCGCCCCTCCTTGAGGAGGAGAAGGGGTAGCCGGGGTATCATTCATCCTGGGTATCGGACCAGGTCCGACCCCTTGTCTCAAAATCGTAGTTCCTGAAGGGACAAAAACCTCATAACATTTGATATCAACCTAACAGCAATAGCTAAGAGAGTAAGGCAGTTTTCCGTTCTCTACCCCCCCAGTGGAAGCCTGGTTGCGTTCTCCAGTACTACAGTTGGATCGAGTTGGAGGACACTTCCTTACCGCCGAACTTGCCTAGGCGAAGGACGGTAATTCAATGCCCACCCCCCAAACGAATACAGGAGTTCACGAGGAACTCCGGTAGGCTCAGGAAAGTCACATTAAGATGAAAAGAATTCAGGACAAAAGAAAAAGTGCGCCCAAAGGACGTCCCAGACTACTAGACCTCCCTACCCAGGGGTCAAAGCCACAAGGGTTACCCTAGTGTAGAAGAGAGATGCGGGTTTGAGGTGGGGTGCTGACTACGTCTACTGTAGCCTCGTGTCACTTGCAAAAACAAGTGCGCTGAAGGTGTTGGCAAAGCACTATAAAGTGCGCAAGATCTATTATTACAGGTTTTTGAAGGAAGAGGTGGAGAGAGGGAGGAGGAAGAGGTGGAGACAGGGTGGAGGAAGAGGTGGAAAGAAGGAGGAGGGAGAGGTAGGGTGGAGGAAGAGGTGGAGAGAGGGAGGAGGGAGAGGTGGAGAGAGGGAGGAGGGAGGAGGAAGAGGTAAAGAGAGGGAGGAGGGAGAGGTAGGGAGGAGGAAAAGGTGGAGAGAGGGAGGAGGGAGACTGCAGAGGGAGGTGGAGAGAGGAAGGAAGGAAGAGGTGGATAGGGAGGGAGAGGTGGAGAGAGGAAGGAGGAAGAGGTGAAGAGAGGACGGAGGGAGAGATATGGAGGAGGAAAAGGTGTGATCAGAAAACTTTGTGCTTTTGGATTACATCGTATTATTTAATATTTCTTTTCCGACAAAACTTCTTGTGTAAATTATCTTTACGTCACTTTTCCAGTGGGGGATTCAATTCAACAGAAATAAGAGTTTTGTGACTTTCTTTCTTTACATGGGAGGAAGCCAAGCATCAAGCATACTTAATATTCACCCAATGTCCATCCAAAGTTCTGCTTAATGTATCGATCCTTTTAGTGAAGACTGCATTGGAAAGATATCATTGGTCAGTGAAAAGCGAATGTCAAAAAGTACTCATTTTATGGGGGAAAAAAATCTGGCAATCAATGGGGAGCTGATAAAAAGTCTTTGCTCTCGATATATAGAGCCCTGGTTAGGTCTAAAGTAGATTATAGATCAATCGTTTATAGTCAGCACTGACTTCGAACTCGTGGAGAAAGTCGGTACAGAACTTTCTATGGATACCCTGTTTCAGTCAATTTTACCATAATGGAAGTTCGGTTTCGATTAGCCAAGGCCATTCCGCCGGTGCTAGAGGTACATCAGCACTTCAGAGAGACCCTCATTAAATACCTTGTCTTTATCACATATATACAGACAGATGAATATACGAGAGTGGGTGTGTGATCGACTGAATGCCAGTTTAGTTGTAGGCCTTCCGGATCATGCATAAATCTTTATTGCCCATAGTTTTATCACTGGCAAAGCTCTAGATTTTGCACTAGTGACGACCCTCGGGTAATTTGTCATATATTCTGACTATTACGTTCAACTTAAGGCCATTAAATCCTTAGAAACCATGATAATTTTATTACTACTGTAGGTTACATTATCCGTAAGCTACACAGACCTAACAAATCCATCAAACTAATGTGCTCTGATATTGATGCCAATGAGCAGGCTTACAAATTAGCCAATTCAGCAAGTTCATACTGATCTCGGATATTTTCTCTCCCCTGTAAAAGCAAAAATAAATCACGTGACAAAGTGAGTTAACCAATAAACTCAAACCAACAACAGAACCCACATGAGATTCTAGCAACGTCCCCGAAGCAACACCGTCCTCACAGTAACCCATGTTTTAACATTGCACAACCAATGCAGCATCAAACAGAACTTTATTTCAGAATGGAAACTATAGATTTTACCATTTATGTGTACGTATTTATAAATAACAAACAAATAATTTATATATGTGTATATATATGTGTATATATATGTATATATGTATATATATACATTATGTGTGTATGTATGTGAGTTTGTGTGTGTAGATAGATATAAATAGATATAATTTATATATATATGTGTGTGTGTGTGTGTGTGTGTGTATGTTTACATACAAAGACAGGAAAAAATGGAAATGTAATTTCTTGCGTGCCAACAGTGAAATATATAAAAATGCTGAGGATTATTCCGAATATTGCATGATCAATATCAAGCTCACTAATGGCTTCCATTAGTATGCTTCATCGTGGGAATGGTTTTTAGCTTCCTTCTATCTTTTTATCCAACAACCACTTTATGGCAGTGTTTGCTTTCCCTCGCGTGTGTGCTAAAAATGGGTCTTTTGTGCCAGAAAATTATTAATTTCAAATTTTCTTTCTTATCTTTTTTTTTTCTTTTTTTTTTTTTTCTTATGCATACAATTCACCGTGTCTGTAACGCGATTTCAGGATAAATATCATATTGGGATAATTTCGTCCCTTTTAAGTCCTCGTCTCCCCTCCCCCCTCCCCCCACCCACACACACACACAGAGTTGCCAATGTTTGAACCACCGATTTCGACCCAATGTTTGAACCACCGATTTCGACTCAATGTTTGAACCACCGATTTCGACTCAATGTTTGAACCACCGATTTCGACCCAATGTTTGAACCACCGATTTCGACCCAATGTTTGAACCACCGATTTCGACCCAATGTTTGAACCACCGATTTCGACCCAATGTTTGAACCACCGATTTCGACCCAATGTTTGAACCACCGATTTCGACCCAATGTTTGAACCATCGATTTCGACCCAATGTTTGAACCACCGATTTTGACCCAATGTTTGAACCACCGATTTCGACCCAATGTTTGAACCACCGATTTTGACCCAATGTTTGAACCACCGATTTCGACCCAATGTTTGAACCACCGATTTCGACTCAATGTTTGAACCACCGATTTCGACCCAATGTTTGAACCACCGATTTCGACCCAATGTTTGAACCACCGATTTCGACCCAATGTTTGAACCACCGATTTCGACCCAATGTTTGAACCACCGATTTCGACCCAATGTTTGAACCACCGATTTCGACCCAATGTTTGAACCACCGATTTTGACCCAATGTTTGAACCACCGATTTCGACCCAATGTTTGAACCACCGATTTTGACCCAATGTTTGAACCACCGATTTCGACCCAATGTTTGAACCACCGATTTTGACCCAATGTTTGAACCACCGATTTTGACCCAATGTTTGAACCACCGATTTTGGCCCAATGTTTGAACCACCGATTTCGACCAAATGTTTGAACCACCGATTTCGACCCAATGTTTGAACCACCGATTTCGACCCAATGTTTGAACCACCGATTTTGACCCAATGTTTGAACCACCGATTTTGACCCAATGTTTGAACCACCGATTTCGACCCAATGTTTGAACCACCGATTTCGACCCAATGTTTGAACCACCGATTTTGACCCAATGTTTGAACCACCGATTTTGACCCAATGTTTGAACCACCGATTTCGACCCAATGTTTGAACCACCGATTTCGACCCAATGTTTGAACCACCGATTTCGACCCAA
>NC_061836.1:30605315-30627815 GCF_019202785.1 Penaeus chinensis
ATATTATTATCAACACCATTATTATGAACTTAGTCATCATGACTATTACCAATCATCATCACCACCATCGTCATTATAATCAATGTTACAGCTAGGGTTATCACAGCAATGATCACCACTGCTATCACTGCAGTTGTTATTACTGTTACTATATCTGGTATTGTAACAGTCCATATCACTTTTATGAGCCATTTTATTACTACCATTGTTATTATTGCTTTTTTTTTACCCTTGTGCCGAATAATATTACTAACGATAATGATAATGATAACAATGACAACAATACAGAATAAGGAAAAATAATGTTGCTTACCTACCCCCCTTTCTATCCACTGCGACAGAGTATTAAGGCCTAATCAAACCTGTTTTCGGTTCCACTGTGCATAGGCGCTTATATCATAGAAATGTGAACTGTGTGTCATGTATCACGGCATGGTTGGAGGATAGAGAAAGCAAAGTGGATCTGAACCTGACTGGGATTTTTCGGTGAAAAATGAGATCTAGTGTAAATACTTGGTATGGTTTTGCTATGTTTTGCATTTTACTCACAAGGGATGAATCACATTCTAGAAATTCGTTTTATATTACACTCATTCACTTCCTTCCATTCTTGTCAACGTGTAGCAAGCGTCAACAAACAACTGTTTATACAATGAACCAGCAGCTTAATGTATATTCATCCGCTGAGTTTTGGATACCTACCAACTTATTGTCGATTTTATAATTTGAGCCCCGATACAAAGGACCTTTTTTCAGTTAAGGTAAATGCAGGAATCAAAGGTCTAAGGGGAACGCCTGGTTAATGAATTCTTAAAAAAGTCAACACAAAATATTATAACTTCATGTTCGTTTTTCTTTCTTTCTTTTAAGAATACCTGAAAACAAACAAACAAGATAGTGGTCTAAGAACTGACAAGTTAATTATTCATGCATTAGCCAATCGGTATTTTGTACGTTTAACTTAACTACGCGCCATTCCAGATTGAAGAATCAGCGTTAGTCTGATAACCAGAGTCAAGGACAACGCGCCCTTGAATTACTACAGTGGCTGAAGATAACGGCGATAGCACAATGGGCGTGTTCTTCATTCCAGCTCGCCATCAATCTTACAACAATTACTGGTCGTCAAATTTGAAACGAGATAGGTCATTCTGGCGAGCTTTGGCAAAGTTGAGTAATTTGGTTTTACTTTTTTTTTTTCTCTCTTTACAATATTTAAAATACATCCTGTATCCTGTAGTTCATTACTGTTATTGCAAAGATCAGGTGCAGTACGGAAATTGCCACAATGAAAATGCTAAAAGATAATAATTAATGATGAAATGACTACTATGAATAATATAGCACTGTATTCCTCACAGCATACAGTTTCACAACAATATTCAACTACATATCTTCCACACTGAGAGTGCATTGACTTCAGAATTTTGCAACAGACGAAACCGTGACTTCAGGCTAACGCGTGGTTATCTCAAATCAAATCTTTGTACGCGGGCCAGGGTTCATTTTTTATTGAAATTTGAGAAGGGGTGGTCGAGATCTGGATTCTATTCATTTTTTAATTTATTTATTTATATGTTATTTGTATTGTTATTATTGTTATAATTATTAATATTTTATTTTTTTATTATATTTATTGATCTATCTATCTATCTATTTTTAGGGGGAGAGATTCTATATTTGAAAAGGGATTTTTTTTTCTTCTTCTTTTCTTTTTTTTGGGGGGTAACGTGTTGTAGTATTGGCTGAATTCCGCGGTATGCTCGTAGAATTCCACAAATACCTTCCTGGTCCCGGTCCAATACTACTACTACTACTACTCTACTACTACTACTACTACTGCTGTTGTTGCTGCTACTATTACCACTGTTACTACTGTTGTTTTGTTGTTGTTGCTACAGCTGTTACTGCTATTACTACTACTACTATTAACACAACCACTACCACTGATGACGTTCGTGATAATAATAAATCTTTAAACAGACAGATAAAACGAGATGAAATTCTTATATCAACCACCGTAGATAAGATAGAAGCAGCAGAGATGTACTATCTATTAAGAAACCAACAAGGCACCCTTTATAGATGTCACTTTGCATTCACGTTGCAGATAATCCAGACCACTATTGGCACTCCTCTCCCCTGGCCCTGCCACCTCCTTCATCAGAATAGGCTTCTGGGCGACCTTGTGACGGTCAGATATTCGCCTAGTGCTTTTTTTTTTTTTTTTTTTTTTTCTTTTTGTCGTGTTGCTAGGACAAAACCTTTGTATTCAGGAGATTCAAATGACGTGGGTTTCAGTGGGGGCCATGCTTTAGGAGGGGGGTCATGTTGCGTGTCTTAGTATTGTATTTAATTGTAATTGTATTTCGTGATGGCTTGTTGTCTTGACTTTTTCGTATTTGTGTTATTAAATGCTAAATGTTTTACGACTTGTAAGATTAATTTGAAGATAAGGAATGAGTTATGTCATTTAATATACAGTAGAGTTAATAATAAGTACGAAAGGCGGTTAAGGAAATACAGAGCTAAACCATAAAAAATATCTCCTATTAAGAATCACCTTTACGGAGTATCACATCCACAAACGAATGCAGATCTTTATTTTAGAAAACATCCTATTTGCCCTGAATAACCTTGAATGTTCTCTGGCGCGTCGTCTGCTACCCTTTGTCCCGATACGCTCACAGATCACACCGGTCATTTAGATCCATTTAACAAATATCCCAAAATTCATGAGCAACACTCATAACAACACATCAAATGAAATTACTAATACTGATAATCTAGCGGCTACCTATAGTACGATAAGTGAAGAAAGATGAAAATCAAGTATAGGGGAAGTCTCGCGCAGGCATTCGGACGAGAACAGCTGATCGCGTCCGGCTGCCACGACAGAGCCAGTCGGGGCGCGGCAGGACGAGCACCCGGTTGCAAGGCGGATTCGGTGTGGCACCCTCTATTAAACATGGCACTCACGTCGGTTACCAAGTCAACCAAGGCCTTCGATGGCCAGAAACCGGGAACCAGTGGCTTGAGGAAAGCTGTCAAAGTGTTCCAGCAGGTGAGTGGTTAAAGCCAATCTCGTGTAGCGTAACACAGGTGTTTACTACGTGTACTTTCTCAACGTGTCGAGCCATTGGAAATTTATTTTATTTCTTTTATGTAGATAGCCTATATGGCATGAATTTATATTGATTACATGGATTGTTATTTTGGTATACAGTAATTTTATTCAATCGCTATAACTGTATTGCGGGTTTTATCAGTAGTTTCCGATGTCTGTAATTCTGTCATATTCAGGGATGAATGAAATCGTAAAATATAAAGTCCTAGATTTATGACAACATCTGGCATTGCTTAATTACAAAATGCCATCAGATACATTTGATTCCTGTCATTATTTTGTAAAATATAAATGATAATGATAATGACAAAAATGAAAAATAACTCAAATTGATGATATAACCTGGTTCTATAAGTTGAGTAAATGGCCTTTGATTACTACATGAATTAAGGGCATAGTATTTAATAATAAATTTATATGTCAAGATGATCTGGTACCTGTCAAGTGTCATGCATCCACATTTATAGCAGGAGACTTTATTATTCATGTGATTTGTAAATCCTTGTGAAAAATGCAAGTTATAGTTTTATTGTGTTTTAATACAGTTCACTTCAGTTGGCACTGGCTGGAAAGAAAGTGAATGTCTTGATTAAATTTACTTTCTATTTGAGCCTGGTGGTTGATCTGCCATGATTGATACTTTGGTGTCATGCATAGAAAAGTTTATTTGACATATAATCTAAAAGAAGGCATAAGTACATTTTATTGCAGTTGAGTGTAAAGACAATTATTTTGAGATTTCAAATGTTTTAACCATACTTTTACTCAATTAGATTACAAATATCTACCCTAAATAGATTTATATATTCATAACACTGAAATTTGATTCCCAATAGATTCTGATCTCACTGATACACTTTATCATACTTGAAATTATCCTTTATTTGATATAAAAATATACTTAATAATGATTTACAATTACTTTATCTTTACAGCCAAACTACACAGAAAACTTTGTACAATGTATCCTGAGTGCCATGGAGGGTGCCCTACCTGGCTGCACCCTTGTCGTTGGAGGCGACGGACGCTATTTTGGGAAGCAAGCTGTTGACATTATTGTTAAGATGTGTGCAGCCAATGGGGTAAGTTAAGAGTTGCTTTTGTCATTTACTTTTCTATTGTTCAAATCAAAAAATTCTATGTGAAGGTTATCATGTTTGAGATTATTTGAATATTCTAGATCATTACTTCAGTTAGAATGTTGTATATAGTATACTATACTTCTTTTCTGGTCTTACTGAGGGCTCTAACCACACCTGTATATAGTACACAAGTGTATAGTGTTTTATATCATATAATTTGCCAAGTGTCACTTCATATGGGATAAGCCATCTTTACTGGATATGTTTTCATTATGATTAAGTGTTTGGAATTCATTAATATATTTTGAATTATATATAAATATTTAACAGTAATCCATACTATTGATATGATTACCATACCTTAAAGACATGAATCATTAGCAGCAGTTTAGATACTCACTTTTGAATATATTAAATCTCCTCTCTCTCTCTCTCTCTCTCTCTCTCTCTCTCTCTCTCTCTCTCTCTCTCTCTCTCTCTCTCTCTCTCTCTCTCTCTCTCTCTCTCTCTCTCTCTCTCTCTCTCTCTCTCTCCCCCCCCCTCTCCCCCTCTCCCTCTCTCTCTCTCTCTCTCTCTCTCTCTCTCTCTCTCTCTCTCTCTCTCTCTCTCTCTCTCTCTCTCTCTCTCTCTCTCTCTCTCTCTCTCTCCCTCCCCCCTCTCCCCCTCTCCCTCTCCCTCTCCCTCTCCCTCTCCCTCTCTCTCTCTCTCTCTCTCTCTCTCTCTCTCTCTCTCTCTCTCTCTCCCCCTCTCTCCCCCCTCTCTCCCTCCCCCCTCTCCCCCTCTCCCCCTCCCCCCTCTCCCCCTCTCCCCCTCTCCCCCTCTCCCTCTCCCTCTCCCTCTCTCTCTCTCTCTCTCTCTCTCTCTCTCTCTCTCTCTCTCTCTCTCTCTCTCTCTCTCTCTCTCTCTCTCTCCCTCTCCCTCTCCCTCTCCCTCTCCCTCTCCCTCTCCCTCTCCCTCTCTCTCTCTCTCTCTCTCTCTCTCTCTCGCTCTCTCTCTCTCTCTCCCTCCCTCCCTCCCTCCCTCCCTCCCTCTCCTTCCCTCTCCTTCCCTCCCTCTCTCCCTCTTTCTCATTTCTTTCCTCTCCTTATTCTAAGACAAGTTCCTTCATACTTCAGGTCCGCAAGTGCTTGGTTGGTCAGAACGGCATCTTGTCCACCCCTTGTGTGTCGTGCATCATCAGAAAGTACAAGACAGCTGGTGGCATTGTGCTTACAGCCAGCCATAACCCTGGTGGACCTGACGCTGACTTTGGCATCAAGTTTAATATCTCGAATGGAGGTTAGAGTCTTAGTAGTAGGCAGCTTTTTAAAGAGTATTTTTTATCGTTTTTTTTTTTTTTTTTTTTAATCTTTTCATTTTTTTTTTTTTTTTTTTTTTCTGTCTCTTTATCTCTTTCTTTTTCATCTGTAAATCTATATTTTTGTTATGTTTCCTGTTTTTCTATCAATAAAATTAAAATATGTGATATTCTTTGAATTGACTTTTTTAGTTCAGCTGTTGTTTTTTTTTTTGTGTGTGTGTGTGTGTGTGTGTGTGTGTGTGTGTGTGTGTGTGTGTGTGTGTGTGTGTGTTTGTGTGTGTGAGAGAGAGTGAGTGAGTGAGTGAGTGTGGATATATTTAGTTTAATTACTCATGTGTTAAATATGCAGTGATATCAAGGACACAATGATCTTTCCAAAGATCATTGTTTAATCATAATCCAGTCTTCTTGTTGTATATTTATTGGGACTTGCTTGCTCTAGGACCTGCTCCAGATGGTGTGACAAACAAGATCTACAGCTTGACCCAGTCCCTGGCCGAGTACAAAATTTGCCCCGACCTGAAATGCGACATTGAAACCATTGGCACACAGGAATTTGAGGTGAATAATCAACAGCTTCCTTTTAGTGTGAAGTGAAGTAGAATGCAAAGAGCTTGTTCTAGAGTGGGTAAATTTCATAGAAAAGCGATATTGATTAAAAATCGAAACAAAGGGTCATTCTGCAACTCACTAGTTTTCCATAAATCTTCCCTCTAGGTTGATGGAAAGCCATTTACCGTCGAGGTGGTTGACTCAGTAGCAGATTACGTGGCATATATGAAGGAGATCTTTGACTTCGATGCAATCAAGGGACTCCTGCATGGAGCCAACGGAAACCCACCTCTCAAAGTCCTCATCAACGCTATGCATGGAGGTAAAAGCAAGAGGAACAGATGACGGATAGAAATTATTTTCATGTTTTGTCGAAAGTTGTGTTTTTGTGTAACAATCAGTTTTTCTTTGGTCGTGTATGACTCCTCTTTATTTTTTGTTGAATTATCCAGTTACGGGACCATACGTTCGCCGCATTTTCCTGGAGGAACTCGGGGCTAGTCCAGATAGTGCTGTCAACATTGTCCCATTGGAAGACTTTGGAGGTATGTTGTGTATACATACTGTTTGTTCATGCGTCATTTACCATTAATGAGTCATAACTATGTCATTTTAGGGATACAGATATGTTGAAGAAATTAAAAGGTAATATTAATTTCATGAATTATGTTCAATTCTTCCAGTGACGTTTTTAACATTTCTTTGTTCAGGTCATCATCCTGACCCTAATCTTACATATGCTGCTGACCTTGTTAAGGCACTGAAGGAAGGAGAATATGGTTTTGGTGCCGCCTTTGATGGAGATGGTGTAAGTCAAATGTATTACTTTGGTTTCAGTTTTAACCCTATTCCCTTTGGAAGATCTTTAACAAGAGGCCCAACAGTTATAGCAATACTTCATGAGTTGGAAATCATAATTCTCAAGGAAGAGTATAGAAATTTGTTCACCTAACTTTTCTCTGTCTTTTTATTGATAGGTGTGATATTTATAAGCAAACTATGTAAGCCTGTTGATCATAAATACTCATAATTATGATCTTAAAGAACTTATTAATCCACAGTCTACCAACTATTGTAACTTGACAGGATCGCAACATGATCCTCGGCTACAAGGCATTCTTTGTGACACCCTCTGACTCCGTGGCAGTTATAGCCGACAACACTGACTGCATCCCATATTTCAAGAAAAATGGAGTTAAGGGCTTAGCACGTAGTATGCCCACAGGATGTGCCATTGACAGGTAATGTCCTGATGAAAATACAAGTTAGGAAAAAAGATACAGAAGTGTAATCACTATTTTTGTTTTCTTGCATTAATATTGTAAAATTCCAAGGCAAAGAATCATATATTTCACTGACAGTACAAGATGTTACAGTATTAAATATTAGTCTACAAGTAACTTTATCACCATAGTCTTTGTAATGGTTATTTTGGTGTCCATAGAGTTGCTGCGAAGAAAGGAATGGAAATATTTGAGGTTCCTACTGGCTGGAAATACTTTGGAAACCTTATGGATGCTGGAAGGTTGTCCATTTGTGGTGAAGAGAGCTTTGGGTAAGTGAATCTTTCTTATTGATTATTTTTATTTATTTTTTATTGTAAAAAAAAGAAAAAGAAAAAAGGTACAACACCTAACTGAAGAAACACCTTCTTACTTTACATGCATAGTGACAAGAGCTATTTACATTCCACCTTTTATGACCACCTGAAGCATGATGTGCAACTGCTTAGAGTAGATAGCAAGATTAATTAGCATAGGAAATTGTAATAAAAAAAGAAAATAGTTTATCATCATCATCATCATCATTGTTGTAGTTGTGTTGCTGTTATTATAACCTTGTTACCATTGCCTGTATGCAGAATAATAAGTTTACCATTGGTATATTGTTGGAGGTTGTGTATTTATTGATTTATTGATTTATTGATTTATTTGTTTATACCCTTTTTTTTATTTGGTGAATTGGTAATGATGCTTTTCCTGAAAACTGAAAGAGGGAGGGACTTCATGAAGATAAGGATTTGAAATATGATA
Organism: Penaeus chinensis; assembly: GCF_019202785.1. Lineage (NCBI taxonomy): Eukaryota > Metazoa > Arthropoda > Malacostraca > Decapoda > Penaeidae > Penaeus > Penaeus chinensis. The sequence goes on from NC_061836.1 coordinate 30,613,410, forward strand.
AACAACAGGAAATGAAGACCCTTTGTTCTGATGGGAAGCACCTTAGACCTCCAATTTAATAAACTGATAAGAGGGAAAGGATAGCTGTTGCTGAAAATATAACTTTATAATGTAATAATAAAATAATTTTGATAATAGTGGTAGACTTTTTAGTAGTTTTTGTTTTATATCTGAACTTTGAGGTAAAGTGGAATTCTCAAATTCTTCTAAGATGCACAGGAGGTGACTTGGGTGTTACCTATTTGCTTGTAGAAACCGTTGGTGGGATAATAATAGGACTGAGAGCCGGTAAAGCTCCCTTAAAAAATTCATCCAGCTTCAGTAAATAAACCTGCTCAAAATCTCCTTTCTCATCTTCAGTACTGGAAGTGATCACATCCGAGAGAAGGATGGCATATGGGCCGTGCTCGCATGGTTGTCCATCCTCGCTGTCCGCAAAACTACAGTTGAAAAGGTTCTGCTAAATCACTGGCAAACCTATGGAAGGAACTTCTTTACTAGGTATGTTTTTCCTGTACTGTGTATATCCTGTAGTGAAAGGTTATGAAAAGTAAAGCATCTGTTTAATGTCTGTTTCAGTGCATAGTGATAAAGAATTGGTAAAAGCAAGATTTGTCTTAGATGAAACTTTAACATTATGCATTATGTAAAGGGAGGAAAATGTCTAAGTGGATGTCTTCCATGTCATTTCACTGTTACAGACTTCATGAGCTTTACTAATTCCTCACAGATACGACTATGAAAACTGTGAAAGTGATCCATGCAATGCCATGATGGCTACTCTGGATGCCATGAGTGGTGATCCTGCCATGGTTGGGAAGGAGCTATCGCATGGGGGAAAGACGTACAAGATTGCCAAGATTGACAATTTTGAGTACACCGACCCTATTGATGGAGCTGTAGCGAAGAAACAGGTCAGTTCCTCTTGTCCTTTTTTAGACTGGGAAGTAGTTTGGTTTTTGTTCGTAGAAGATTTGTATGTATCAGTTTTCCTTGTTTACATTTTATCTTTATTTTTGATAAGATATCATATGTTTATAATTAAGTAGTATATATTCTAGGTTACTTTGGTACTGCACTTGGCGTCTTCAGTTATCAGTATCAAGTAGTAAAGCAAAAGAAATATTCAGTCCTGTATACAGCAGTAGTAGTAGACCATATAAATGAATTAGAAAAATGCACTCCACTCTCTTTTTTTCTTACTCCCACATCAAGATATATAAAACTAAGAAGAAAAAAAAGAAAGTGTTTAATTTTTTTTTTTTTTTTTTTTTTTTTTTAATTAATAATACCTAATCCATGAAAAATTAACTGTTGCTAATGACATTGCAGGGAGTGCGCATTCTGATGAGTGACGGATCTCGTGCCGTATTCCGACTCAGCGGCACAGGAAGCTCGGGTGCAACAGTTCGCATGTACATTGAGAGCTATGAATCTGATGCCTCTACCTACACAAAGGATGCTCAGGTATGCTGCATGGCCACCTTAGGCAGTTGGCATGAACCAGAAGAATTCGTTAAACAGTGAAAGATGTTAGAAGTGACTTAAATTATGGATGTGAGAAGTAGGGGGGGGGGGGATATGATGTCTCTAGGCATGACTCCATCCTTTAAGTTAGATGTCATTGTAGTAATGTGATAATATTTAGCTATTTAGCTGGTGATAACTTGCATCTCTCTCTCTCTCTCTCTCTCTCTCTCTCTCTCTCTCTCTCTCTCTCTCTCTCTCTCTCTCTCTCTCTCTCTCTCTCTCTCTCTCTCTCTCTCTCTCTCTCTCTCTCTCTCTCTCTCTCTCTCTCTCTCTCTCTCTCTCTCTCTCTCTCTCTCTCTCTCTCTCTCTCTCTCTCTCTCTCTCTCTCTCTCTCTCTCTCTCTCTCTCTCTCTCTCTCTCTGTATATTTTTCATGAATTGAAAGTATATTAACCTTATTTTCCTTACCTTGCAGGAAGTCCTCAAACCCCTAGTAGAAATTGCAATTAATTTGTCCCAGCTCCGTGAACGCACAGGTCGCCAGGAGCCTACAGTCATCACTTAAACATTGGGACAGCAAGGGTGCCAGTAACTCCGGATATTATGTGAAATGATGTACTTGAATGAATTTAGAATAAAGACATGCTTCTATAAATGTCATTATGTACTTTTGTAAGATATGAATATTAAACAAAATCAGTGTGAAATGGCAAGAAATAGAGAATGCCAGGAAAGAACTCTCATCCTTTTTTTTTCTTTTTTCTTCATCAACATTGTTATTGCCTGAAGTGAGAAATTCAGTAATGGAGATGTGATGTGCAGTGATTTTTTTAAATATGTTTTAGTGAACAATGAATTACTGAAAAGTAAGCCTTTTCTTTCTAAATGTTAAACCTTCATTCAACCTTTTTTTTTTTTTACTGAAAGTATGCACAAAAGTTATTATTTCTGTTATTCTAAATAAAACAAAGACAAAAGTCAGCGATATTTGTTGTACGAGTTCTTCTAAGGAAGTTGTTCAGTTGTTTATTCTTCTCACAGTTGATACTGAGCTTTGGTACAATGATACATCCAAGAGGTTAAATAGAAATAGTTTAATATCTTTTTTTTTTTTTCTTTTTTTTAGACAGCAATACAAAGTTGTTGTTTTTTAATATTGCTCGAGAGGAGAATGCTAAATTTTCTTATTGCATAATGCCAATATATTACAAAGTGATTTGTAATAGAGGATTTACATTATTACAAATTTAAGAGTAAGGGACTGGTTCAATAATTATGGTAATGATAGCAAGTAGACTAGGTATGGAGAAAACTCTCTATTTTCTAGTGCATTTAATACACATGAAGAATACGCCAGGAATTTTGTGTTCTACTTTAGAATGAAGATAGCGACTGTCTCTCAACACTAATTCTAGTTTTTAGACCAAAAAAAGTTGTATAGAGATGATGAAAATATTAATTACAACTAGTTATTAAATTTAAGACAACATAATTGTATAGGCAGTATGTATTAAACACTAACGGGGCTTTTTAAACTTTAGTAGAAAATGCTGAAACAAAACTTTACTTTGAAATAGGCATTATCACTATATGGAATTTGTTGAAAGAAATTAGTCAATAATCAATGATAGTTGGTATGAAATTTATGCGCATCATTTTAAGTACTGCAAGGTTTCCAAGATTAATTTAACTTATCATACATGTTTTACCTTCAATAACCTTTTCCTGTGAAAGGCAAATCATTCAGTTACATTAAGGGCAAGTTTTAAAAGGAGGACTAGTGACCAGCAAATACATTTATACTCCTTTTTATTAAGATAGTACATACAAAAACAATAATTTACCATCACACTCTAAAGCCACACAATATGCAAGTCGTTTCATTCTTAAGCATGTGTCACATCTCTGGTTATCAGTGGAATACAATGCAACATCTTGCCGTTAAAGTTTGAAAACACTTGAAAGTAAAAATGCAATTCCATGATTTCGGACTTCAAAAAAATAAAATAACATACTCAAATAATGCCTGTGAAATTACCTTTTGCTCTCGCATTTCTTCAGCAAAGAGGGAAGATTGCATAGATCTTCCATGACACCAGATTTCGAGTCTGGCATTTAACAGTGCCTACAAAATGCACAAAAAACAGTCATCCCATTCAGCTCAACCTGTCATTCAAATATAACTTTGACTCTGTATATACAGATCTCATGCATCCAGATAGACAAAACCTAAATTGTTAATCTGAAAGCATCTAAATAAATGTACTCTCAAAATGACAAACTAAACACAAGCTATTTCTGCCATACTCAAGCATTTCCCTATACAGATTTTAATTATATACGTAAGACTTCTTTCTGCTGTATTTTGAGATCTATTCTGAAGGTGACTGCAATGATTCTTTTTTTTCTAATTAATTCGCATCAAGTGATTAAAGTTAATTTTTGCATTAACATGAGATGGTAACAGTTGATGCAACTGATCAATCTGGAGCATATCTGTCCTCATGCCATGAATCTAAATTTAAAGAAGTTTGTGGCAGTAGATGTGTCACTTTTAATTTATTTGCAAATTTGTTTTTACCTATAACAAATAATTCTATAAACACTTCAACAGCTAAAAATATAATTATAAAATTTGCAAAGCAAGAAGACCAAGTCATTCCTCAATAATCTTATTATACAACGTTTACATTTTAAAATACATTCAAGAATTCAATGAAATTAGACACTAACACTAGAATTTCCTGAACGTGAGATTTACAATATCCATAACGATGTTCAAACATGCCAATTTCCAGCATAAAATAATGAATAAGAAGGCTTGATAACAATGACTAAATGCTCACATGTTCACAATACTACTGATATTTAAATTTATCATGATTCAGAAAATATGCAATTGAGTGAAATCATATTTTTTTTTCTTCTTAGTAGACAACTTTTCTTTCCTAAGTAAAAACAACATTTGGGCTGACAGAAGTGTGTGCTCCATAATAACTAAGAAATCCTCTCACAAAAAAATAAATCTTTATAATCCATTAATGTACAAAACAATTTGTTCTTTCCTGATGGTGAAAAGGGATGCTGATCTCTTCAAGTGGCAAGGAGACAAACTGCTGATAAATGCAGTCAGATTAATAGGCAGCTTGATTACTCTTCTTGTCTGCAAAGAAGTTCTTCAGTATCATGACCTGGCCGACTGCAATGACCAGAATACCCAAAGTCTCCCCCACAGCCCAGAAGAGGACGCGTTCGTTAAGGTCCTCGGCTCTTTTCCGTGACTGGGCCTCCTGTAGTCGGTGATGGGTCTGATAATCTATTATAGAGTTCAGGTTCTCGTGAACCTTTTGTGAAGATGACTCCATCTGCAAAAAGATATGGTATACAATTGTTTTGTTTTGAAGTCGAGGAAAAAAAAAAAGTGTAACATAATCCAACAAAATATAAGTATATCTTGTGGTTCTATACTTTGGTATTATAATCAAGAGAAAAAAATGAAGTAAAAAAATCATAATAAATTAATAAAAATGGTAATATAAATTAATATCAATTAATAATAATACTAGTATAAATACATTATAAAAAAAAAAAACAACCTTCAGAGATCAGGCCTTAATCAAGAGAAATATGAGCATACAAAATATACATTTAACAAAAGCACAAGGAATTACACAAAACACCAAACCTACTGAGAAAATCGGGTAACACTCACCTGGGTCATGGCGGTGAAATGCTCCCCGACGCCTGGAAGCTGTGGCTCATCGCCCACTTGAAAATCTACGTAGATGAGTTTGTGACTAAAGGTTGAAAACTCATTACTGAAGCACACCTGAGTAATTAATAACAAAAACATACAATTAGTATCAACAACAACAACAATATATATAATTAAACTGGATATTACTGGACTAATTCAACAGCAAAACTTTATCAAAACTTGGCTACACATTACAGTTGTAATTTTACTGAAGAATCAAAGTGGCCCAAAAGTAACCCATAACTCTGACAGGAAATTAGCTAAATGTTCAACACCTCACCTGATATGTCCCAGTATGGTCTGGAGTGAACTGGAACTGACCATACTGTTGCTTAATTTCACGGTACAAAATTTGTCGCGCAGGTCCCTCAACAAGGACATCAACGTCGTAGTGTCCACCCGTGACAACCTAGGGAAAGAACGTTCTCTCTTTAATAAAGGACCATTATACATGTAATCATACACTTGCTTACATTACCCTGATGCACCAACAACTGACATTATATTCACTTTAACCTCACAAAGTTTACTAGTCCATCTACACAGATTTCTGATATCTGATAAATACACAATATTACATCAAAATCTTTTAATCTTTTAAGCTGGGATGGCAGGACTTACGTGGCATGTCCACAGTGATTCATGTTGATTGGTTGCATTTACCCATAAATGGCTCTACAATTACTTAACAAGGAATCACTTACTAGCCCTACCTATCTCACATGTTGATCCTGTTCCTTGATATTTCCAAAGTTTATCTTTATTGCTATTATATAGCATTTAAATAACACTATAATCATCACAATGTTAATAATAATAATGGTATGTTTTAACAGCATTTAAAAAATAAGTAAATAAAAAAAAAATCCTTTAATATTCAAGGAATGTGTAAATCAGGTGAGGTCACATAGGTTACTAATTAACTCCTTGGTGGTTGTACATCTGTGCAGCCATTTGTGTAAATTCACAGTGGACAGTAGACAACTTGTACACATGGTTAGAACCCTTTAAATTATGTTTACACAGCAGTGAGGCTGACAGAAACAAAATTACTAGTTCCTTGACTCTTTCACTCCCACTCCCCCCCCCCCCCTCTCTCTCTTTTTCACTCACACACTCACTTACTCACTCACTCACTCACATATTCACTCTTTCACCCACTAATTTATTCACATTCATTCAATCATACTTTCTCTCTCTCTCTCACTTGTTCACTCACTCTCTCACACACTTATTCATTCACTCTCTCACTCACTTGTTCATTTACTCACCATTCATTCCTTCATTCACTCACACACTCTTACTTGAACTCATTCATTCACTCACACACTTACTCCCACTCACTCACACTCATCTTCTTACCCTCCCTCTCCCCCACCCAATACAGTATAAGGGCCTGCTCCTGTACCTGCCAATGCTCTTACATAATTCTCTAAAACACCAGAGAATATATTCTTAAAAATTCCGTTTTATGACAGCTTTGCTTTTTATATCTGGCCTTCTTCATATGACAAGGCAATAACCTAAAAATTTTACTTTAAGGTTGACTACATCCACAAGGCCACAGTGTCGAATCTGACTTTCTCTCTGGAACTGACATGTCACCTTTCATGTCAACCACCATGTCTTTATATCTTCAAAACTCTTAAGAAATAAAATTACAGTTATTACACAAAAAAGGAACACTTGTCATGGCCTCAATCACAGGTAAAATGCAAGCTTCTAATCAATTCAATATAACTTTCTCCATTCAGGATATATAAGCTTAGTAATAGGACAGATTTTACCAAAACTAACATTTGTTTTATTACTATGATCTGGTATTCATTCCTGACTCTTCTTATAATAAACAATCTTCAATAACCTTCTGAGTAAACAGACCCTTAAAGGATTGTATATCTGTAAAATAAACAATTCAGTATGACAAAGGAAACGACTGCAAACATTTTCACCAAATCCAAATCTGAAAACAGTGACAGGTGTTATCATATATAAGCCAATCATATAAAGAGCTGAACTCACAATATATATATAGTTAGCTGCCTATAGTGTGTCCACAGATGAGCAATAATTTGTATATTAGTTAAACTGTATGATTGCTAGTTTTTCAAACTTTACATATTAATAATACTTGTGTATTACAAGATATACTTAATCACTAAGCCAACATCAATACCAGTTAATTTGCTTGTAAGAGATATGATAGTTACAGGTAAAATTGAAGGAATTTTTTTTTTTTAACAGCTGTAGATTACCATTTCTTTACCATTTTTCAACATATGATTTCCATTCAAGGTTTGAGCTCTACTGTCCAAATCACCCAAATCTGACACATGACTAAATTAACTAGATAGAAAAACTGGCAGAGGAGAAGAAACTATATATATATAATATATATATATATATATATATATATATATATATATATATACACACACACACACACACACATATATGTATGTATGTATAATATAGACATACATACATATATACACATATATAAATATACAAATAAATGCATTTACATATTATATATACATATATTAAAAATTATATACCTATACATATAAATGCATATACATATTATATATACATATATGTACAAATTATATACCTATACATATATACATATCCATATATTCATATACATATACGTATATACACATAAACATATATACATACTATACATATGTACACATATACATGCATATACATATATACACATATACATATACATATATACATACCTATACATATGTACACATATATATCTTTTATCTCTCTATCTATTACAGCTAGATAACTAAATGGCAGTATTGCAATAAATTTTACCAATGAATCAGCTGTTGTTTTTACAATGGGAATCACAGTGGTATGCGTGATATATGCATCATCATCATCATCATCATCAATGGGAAGCTAATGCCAGCGGGGGCACATAGCCACATCCACCCTTCGCTTCCACCTACAAGGGGCCCTCGTGGCCCGGCCCATCTCTAGCTCCTCACGACAGATTCAATCGATCTGCCCAAGCCACAACTTCCTCGGTTGTCCCACAGGCTTCCTCCACCCACATATATGCCAACAATCTTAACTCAAAAACAACAGTGTTAAACTATTCAGAAATTGCCTTGGCCTTCTGAGTCTGGCAAAAGCCTAGAAATCTTTAAAAAGAGGCATAAAAAATGTAAAAAACTTGCCATATCACCAAAAGAATGGAGGCTGTAGCTACTACCTGACAGTTTGCCACCATCAGGTTGGACTTAACCCCATAGCCATGTCTGGGATGACTACATGCCATTTCTACAGAAATTTTAGTTTATTATTTGTAATCAGTGTGCTTAGTTAAATATTTGTCCTTCTTATCTCATCTGTTTAACATTTTCCTTGAGTTTCGATAAGATTCTTTATAATTTTATAATTGTTATTGTAATCAGTATTTTCATAATGTTAGATCAATAATAATGTCAACAATAATAACCACCCTATTGATATCAGAAGAAAAAATATTTTCCCACATTAAAGGAATGGGGAAATCAGGCGCAGTCACAAGGGCCTACTAATTAACTCCTTGGTGGCTGAGCCAATGTGGAGCCATCCATCTGTATGCAACACCACCAACAACAAAAATTAGTAGTACATAAACCTGCAGCCAGGGAGTTAATACAGTTGCCTTTCACTACCTGATCGCAGGAAGAAGCCCCAAATAAATATAACCATAAATTATAAGATACAAGTCCTATCTAAAGAGGCAGTACCAGTGTCTTCAATTATCTATACACCATAGATGGATTCAGTTTCCACATATTAACAGACAGGATAATAGATGAAGAATGGGGACAAATGGATTTATGTGGCACACTTCAATGCCATATCTTTGCTTAATTCCATGCTAACTGGTAATACTGGTGAAGCTATATATTTTTAAATTTAGCCAGCTGCTTTCCTTTTTGCAATAAGAAGATAAAAATCTCTTGGGAGGTAACAGAACAATGCCACATTCACACACACTCTCTCACAACAACACTCCCACTGTATATATGTTGTTAGGAAATTACATTAATCCAAAGTTGGAAAATAACTATCTTTGGTATTTAAGTCTAATATACCAAGATTATAATTTTTTTCCAAGCCTAAAATTCATTACACTGCTGTGCATGTCATTCCCAGACTGGCATCAGTCAGCTTTCTATAAATTGTTCACAGCTAACAGGTTTGAGCTAATAAAAATGTCAAAAAATGTCTATACAATGTGTATGTTTATTGAGACATGGTTTTCATTTGGTAATGCTAATCCCTGTCTTAAAAATCTAACTGCTTAATATTTCTAGTAAAGTTTCAGTGCATGACCATAAGACTTTCACAAAAGAGGAACACTAGTGGATAAATTAAATTTAAGACAGTTTTATCTAAGACATTCCAGTGCAAACTAAATATCAGTTATTTGATACAGAAATACGACTGTGACAGCTTCTATGACCTTCAGCCTTCTTTGGTAAACAACTTTTGCATAAACTGGTGTGCACCTGTTTGAAAAAGTCAGCTACTGAATAATACAATTCTGGACATTGTCTAGACATTAACTGATGAAACTAGCTGCAAAACTGACAGGCTAATCATAAAGAAGATCAGTTTCATTGTGAAGTTTGAATATTGGTAACAGTTCAGGCCAGCTCTTGTACCATTAAGATATAAATGTGATTGTTGTATTAGGTTCACTAAGGGATATAGATTGACAATACCCAAGTTTTTCATCATATAAGGAATCGGTTCAAGCTTTATCCTGCTTTATCTTTGTGCACACATCAGTTTTTTTCTAAGACATGTGTGTGTGTAAACTAAGTTGGACATCATAGGCTTGGACAATGGATTCATTGCAATCATTACAAACTACATGAGAAATTCGGAATCTTATCAATGAAAGTCATACTACTGCAGGTAAAGAATTTACTGTCTTTACTGTTAAATGGACAGATTTAATATTTTCTTACAGCTGAATATGTAAAGGTTGATCAATTTAAAAATTTCCATGATCAAAAAGACAAGAGCAGTAATGAAATTCTGATTGTCGAGCATGGCTATAAATACCTTGCTGCAGTAATTTTATTTTTCACAGCACCAACCAACCTTGTCATTATCATTTTTCATTTCCATTGTTCAGTGTAATATACATGAATCTTCTGTTGAAAATAGAAAATATATGATCCAGAAAATAATCGAAAGTATTGGTAACTGCTTATGAGGAGACCACATTTTGAAATAACACACAAAAAAAAATTACCTAGTAGAAAACAAAAAGTTCCAGATGTCAGTACAAGAAATAATCTGCAGACAAATGAAGAAAAAAGATCACAGAAAGCACTGCTCACAGCCAAAGTCAAGTCCATTTGATGCTCCTGAACTTATATTATACTGAGGTAAAGAGGTTTGTTGGGGGGGGGGGGGGGGGGGGGGGGCAATGCTCCTATAAACACTCTCCTCATGCAGTAACATCCAGTCACAACAACTTGGATTGCTAAATAAATTTTGTGACAAGAAGTTGGGGATTTCTTCCGCAAACATCACCGTACATACCGAAAAAACCTATCTAACCTGAGGGCTTTGCCTCCAGACCCCCATCCAATTGCCATATTTCCCTATCAGGAGCTTTTTCCTCAAACATTGCCTTCACTTAAATATGCACTGCAAGATAAGAGCTGAAACTTGGGAACCCCGAGTAGACTTAGGCTGTGAGCTGGGCTTTCCATGATTTTTTTTCCTTTAGTTGTGACATTATCATTTGTGTCTGTAGATTATTTCTTATACTGATGACTGCAAATTTTGGTATTTGTTACCAAGAGCGATGCACTCTCGAGAGACTAAGTTCCAAAATCAGATTTTTTTTTTAACCCCTTCCCAACGGGTCACACCTATAGGCGTCATAACTATACGCTCAAAATGTGGCGTGCGGCTGTCCTGCCGCGGCAGCGCCCCAAAGCGCTCCGAGGCAGTGATTCGGCTTGATGTACAGAATTCACCCGCTCAAAGTCGGCGCGTTGCCGTGGTTCGCCAGAGCGTAGAGTTTTTTAAAGTTTTCTAAACCCATAACCAATGGGTTAATATATTTCCTCTACCCGATGATCCCCCAGGTTACCAAGCGGGTAACCTGGGGGTTGAACGGGGAGGAGGGGGGGGGATAATGGACGCCACTGAATGTGAATAAGAACCTGCAGAAACTGAAGTGATTTATGAGATGTTTAAAGGAGTTTTTTTTTAAATCTGAACCAAACTTTGTCTGACAAATGCAAAATAACGTAGCCCTGACACAGCAACTTTTAAACCCATTGCTGACGGGTATGGCATGTACGTACATGCCATGCCCACTGTGACTTTATATGTTTAATTGTTTTAACACATTGTACTAAGTCACCAGTGAGCCAGTTATGAGTACTGCCTGTCTCGCCAGTTCACCTTTTCAATGATTTACGAAAATATACTACATTATCTCATTTTGCTGTTACTAGTGTTTATAACATTATAGTAATTAATGTTTATAATAAAAATAACCTCCATCGATATTTAAAGCCCTAGTAAAAAATATGTTTTTCGCACCAATTCAAGGAAAGGTGAAATCACGTAAGGTCACAAGGTCAACTAATTGACTCCTTTGTGGGTAAGCACTAGCAGAGCCATCTATGTACAAAGACAATTCACAAAAAATATAAAAAATGCGCACAGCATTTTCCCAATTTTTTATTCATTTTCCCCGGCTGCAATGGGTTAAAAACTATAGAAATCAAACCTGTCATTCGGTAAAAATCTACAGGATTTCACATAATACAGATCCCTGTGGTAATCATATATATAGCCAATAAACCAACCTAACTTTAACCCTTTGGGATTTATACACTACAATCCATATATATATATATATATATATATATATATATATATATATATATAGTATAGAAGCTTGAAGGTAATGAATACGCCTAGCCAGGCCCCTGGACTACCGTGGTATCATATGCACCAAACCAGGGGGCTATGCTCCATGGACCCCATTATTAGTATTTCGTGCCGAGTGATATCCATTTTATTATAAAGAACATTAGCGACATACCATCAGTGTGAAGGGTACATATTTGCTGCACAATCACAAATAGTCTTGTTTGGAAATTGAAAGATGCTCCGTGCAGATTTGAAAGAAACCCTCAGTAACAAAATGATATATAAATATAAAATCAAATGGACCCCAAGTCACTGACCACAGAAGTTTGAAGGTCCTGCCCTGGCAAATGCTTAAAGGAAACTGAGGAAGTGAATGAATGTATAATGTTCTGATATGGGAGGCAATTAAAGTAAACAAGCAGTAATGTAGAATTAATAAGGAAAAACAAAATAAAAATTCATACACATTTGAGAAAACAACCAAAGGGATCTAGTAGCATAAAAAAACAAGAGGAAATATAATAAGAAATATGAAAAAATAATGATTAAAATACATATGTAAATAATCAGACACGATTTCTAGGGTTGTCAACAGAAAATGGAATTAAGGAAAACTTACGTATGGAAAATGTATAAAATGGAGCTATAAAAAAAACAAGGCATTGAGGATTCTGGCTGTGTGAGGGTGTTGTGGACTTTGTCTCTGAGCAATGACAAGCAGTGGACATTTTCTTCATTTCTCAGTAAATAAGAGGCCGCTGCAGATAAGTCTGTATTGTTTTCTACTCTATTTTCCTATATTCTAGAAGATGGCAGTATCCATTTTCCTCTATCTCTGTGCGATGCTCTCGGTAACATGAACCCAAATCTTTGTCCTCTAAAAGAATATCATCATCAATTTGCCCTAGCTTAGTGCATCCATAGTGTAAAGATTAACCCTTTTATTATTTTCTGCCTACACATATTACTTTATGTATTAGGAATTAGTTTTTCTATTTGATTATAATTGTGCTCATTTCATTTTCGTGTAAAAAAAATATATTGAGGTATTACATGTTGCTCAACATTCTCATTATCAACTTTTGAAAGAAATATCATAGATAAAGTCTTATTTCAGTCATTCTGTTACATGCAAAATTATCCTTGTAATAAATGGCTGTGGGTAAAGAAACTATTCCAGCATACTTAACTTATACTACATGGTTGTGGGAATCAAACTATACAGTTTGTTTACAACCAACGGCATACACCGTTGAGGGAAAACTTGATATAATGTAATACGGAACCATTTAAATCTGGCAAGATGACATGGACTAGTTCCAAACTTGACATTAAACCACAAGGGCTATCTATCTTGCGTGAATTAACACACTCATTGTAAACTCAAGTGTATAGCAACAGTAGTGGAGACAGTAATTCATTTTTTCCCCCCACAAATATAACTAAACTTCATAACCTTTGCCACATCCTCATACATCGTCAAAATCGCAAACCACCACTGAAGGGGAAAAAAAAAAAAAAATTATCCCCGACCTACGAATGCACGAAATGTAAATAAATGAAACCCGCCCGAGGCCCTAAGACTAACGTAAATTTCCCTCCCTCCCTCCCTCCCCCTCTCCCAAGCCCAAGAAGCAAATCTCCCCCCCTCAGCCTACCTGATACTCGAGCGTGCACTCCGTTCCCTTCTCGATCTCCTCGTAAAAGCACTCCTTGGCGTTGTCTGGGAGCTCGAAGGTGAGCTCGACCGCAGCCGCCCTGGCCACCACACTCGCCGCCACAGCCACCAGCAACCACACCTTCTCCATGTTGTCCGTCTCGCTAGCACTTTCGTCACTTGGCCAGCATCAACTGGACATAATTAGGTTCGGAATGGGTCAGTAACGACGATAAATCCCGCGCACAATCACGTCTATTGGGACTTTGACAGTCGGGCCGCGTCTTCTGCTAAAATACGTGGCCGGAAACAAAATACAGCCGCGTTCAGCTAGGCGGGTCTGCTCGGGTTATGACATACATCGGGGTCTCGGCCAATCAGCGCGGTCTGGAGGGGAGCTGCAGCCAATCAGCGGGCGGAATCTGGACTGGAGTCGGAACTTCTTGCCCTTCGTGAACGAGGCCAAAATAGTGAGTTGGTGCTGCCATCTGTTGGACATGTAAGAATCTTGCGTTCGAATCATCTACTCGGTATTGGGAAATAGTTTTATTCATATTTTGTAGAAAGGAATGAGTCACTGTATGTATATATACTCA
>NC_061836.1:30632815-30637815 GCF_019202785.1 Penaeus chinensis
ATGGGATTCGTCAAAGGGATGGCAACTAGTGTCTGATAGGGTAAGTTGGGTTCAGCTGTTGTGCAAGCGAATGTAAAACCAAGTAATGAACACACCACCATAAATTCAGAAGTTAGCTGACGAGACTGGCAAGAGGAATGTAGTGATTTAGCAATTTTTTTTTTCTTGGTGAAGGTCACGGCTGCTGACATTGGTATGATCACAACTTACAAATAAAATTAGCATTTAATATGATTTGTCTCTATCTTTTTGTTCCGAACTGTTGTATTATTCATGAGAGGGAATAGCGTTATATGTGTAAAGATTTGAGTTATCTTCATGCGTGCGGTTACATAGCCATTGTTGATGCAGAAGCCACGTGAGGTTGGTGCAAACACACAATACTTTTACTTGTATCTGGGTGCTTTGTTCATCGATAACACGAGTTGATTTTTTATTCTTATTTTGTACAGTCATGATTATTTTTTTAGCTCTGTTTCCACACGGGATAGACAACCGTAACTGTGACATTAACGACATAAATAAATACGTAGATATATGACAGATATGTCTAGGAAAATTGGCAGTGATTCGACCATGTTGCCAGGAGAGATAAAGATCATTTACGCAGGTAAATGATGAGACTGGAAGTAGATGGGAGGAAGAGAGAGGGACCAAGGAGGAGGTTGAAAGAGTGTGAACAAGATCTTATGACTAAACAGAGAATAAATTGTGAAGAAACATTAGACAGAAGAGAACGAACTCGTCTTATCAAGAACAAAAAACCCGTATGAGCATGAGGGTGTAAAAACAGCTAAAATGCCACTAAAACAGAATGTATTCAACCATGCCCAGGGAATATGGAATACAAACCACGTATTCATATGTGTTAAAGAGTTGCCTTAGCTTGAGGTGGATAATCATATGCAATGGTACATTATGTATCACTAACACTTAGCTGAAAGAAGATGAAAATAGGTGAAGGTGAAGAGAGGCGAAGAACCTGGCAGTAACCAAGACTTCACCTACAAAAAACGCCCTACACAAAGGTTCTGCCGTAGAGTTTTATCAACTCACCTGCCTTGTACAACTTCTCGGCAAGGTGAAGACTGAGTGCAGGGTCAAAGGACTCCTCATCTCTCACACATGCGAGCAACGACATCAGGAAATCCTCGAAGTCTCCTGAAACCTCGCTCTTGACCACATCGTCGAGCTTTTTGTTATACTTGAGTTCATAGGCGTCCTTGAGAGACCTGGTGAGAGAGAATATTGCAGTGGCTGCGTTTAGTTACACTTTTATCACTGTACTGTATGTATACGCTTATCTACTGCATAATTAAGAGATGTAACTTTTTCTAATAAAATCGCTCAAATCATACACAAGGCAAATATCTCCTACATAACCTAAACTAACTATATTGCAATCTATATCTTTAATGACAATCTAACATGCGTAGTATAGCCCTGTATTATATGTTTATCTTCTGAATAATCAAGAGATGTAACTCCTTCTTTCCATATTAAAACATTCAACTTAAATCATCGACAAATCTCTCAGAAAACAACAACAAACAAACGAATAAGCGCAAAAAAAAGCAAAAAAAAAAAAATAATAATAATAATTTCTAATAAACACGCACCTGATGGAGGCGTTGTCCCTCGTGCAGAGAATTTCCACCAGAGTCTTTTCGGTAGTTCCCTTCCCGCTCATGGCGTGGTGGAGTTCCTCAGCCAGGTACGCCGGCAAGGGAGTCATCAGGGCCACAACCACGTCCTCAAACTTCCCGTGCAGCTCCTTCTTCAGATCCTTCACAAGATCCTGCGAGGAAAATGGCGTTCGATCGTTTGTAATTTTTCGCCGATCGCTTTGCATATCCGATCGGAACCTGTTATCATCCATCGATTCCTCTGGAGATCAGAAATGACCTAGCATGCATTTATACATATATATATTATATATATTATATAATATATATATTTTCAACAGCCATTCATTCCACTACAGGACATAGGCCTCTCTCAATTCACTATTGAGAGGTTATATGGCAGTGCCACCCATGCCTGATTGGATACCTTTCAGAAATCAACCGCGGTCCGGCGCGTTAACACTTGTGCCACGGCGGTGACTTCCCCTACGACTCCTGCGTTGAACTTCTCAAGGCGATATGTCGTTTTCTCGGGCTCGAGTCAGCAGACAGAGCGCAGGCAGTTTTAAGACCGCCGCGACGGGGAATTGTGTATATATATATATATATATATATATATATATATATATATATATGCTAGGTCATCATTGATCTCCAGGGGAATTGACGGACATTAACAGGTTCCGATTGAAGCATGGTCGTCGTGATACTGACGCTACTGGTAATTATAGCAACAACAATAATAAAAATAAGAACACCTAAAAATAGTTATAGTTATACCCTCAAAATCAGTAACTATAAGACCTCACATTATGAAATAAAATTTAAAAAAATCATTCTATTAACCCTAACAAACAACCTACATTAATAACTGACCCTGTTATATGTGTGATTGTATTCAGTCATGATCGCCTGCCTCTGGTCTGACGTCCTGCTCGTGAGGATGCTGATAATGGCGTCTTCGTCAGTGCCCAATCCCTTCATGGCCTTCCGCAGGTTGGAGGAGTCGCTGCTCGGGTCAAAGGGCGACACGGGGTGGACTGTTGGTGCCATCTGTTGGGGGAAATGTTGCATTATTATTATTAATTTTAATGAAAAAAGCATTCTTTATGTTGGGAATGTTGATAACGATTTTTGAGTTTAGAATAACGATGAATTTTGCACCATTTATTGATTTTTATGGTGATTTTTCCTTCTTCGTTCTGAAATTATAATGATTTTGGGTGTAGGCTACTGTTAGGTGTTGTGTCTATACAAGAAATAATATTTATGTGTGTGTGTTTGTGTGTGTGTTTGTGTGTGTGTGTGTGTGTGTGTAATGCAAATAAACTGTTGGCGCCATCTGTTGGGGGAAATGTGTATTATTTTTTTTGTTTTCTTTAATGAAAAACTGATTCTTTTTTATGTTGAGAATGAAAAAAAAATTTATGTTAAGAATTATGATTGTGAATGTTGTGTTGGGATTAATTATGGTGAAAGAACAGTGATGACACACACACACACACACACACACACACACACACACACACACACACACACACACACATATATATATATATATATATATATATATATATATTTTTTTTTTTTTTAAGAATAACGATGATTATTTTGTAATTAAGAATAAGGGTGTGAAATTTTCCTTCGCGCTAGAATTATGATGCTTTAGGGTAAAATAAAGTAAAGCAACTTTAAATTGATTAATAAATTGACTGATTCTTAACAGACATTGAATTGTCACATAAAATCTTTGCATGTCGTGCAAAAGATGAAAGAGCGTAAATGAAAATACTTTATATATTCGGAAAATGATGATATACAAGTTACGCTATGTCTGCACACACACACACACACACACACACACACACACACACACACACACACACACACACACACACACACACACACACACACACACACACATACACACATATGCATACATACGTGTAGAAAAGGTATGAATGAGAATGAGTATCTTCACAATACGAAATGTATCTGACGAAGATATAATCGAAACCGGTCAAATACATCTCTTGTACTGTGAAGATATTAATTCTCATTCATACCTTTTCTACATTTGTCAACATGAATACGGTTTATACATACATACATGCATACATACATACATACGTGCGTACACACAACAAACCTACCGTGAAAGTTCGTTATTATATCCACTTCTTTCCTGGAACGTCCTTCACAGATCAATCTGCGCTAATGCACTGGAGATCGACATCCTCTCGCTTAAAAGGGACCTCCTTATCAGCTGTGACTAACAAGAGCTTGATGTCACCTGTAATTCTCATGATTCGATTGGTAGATTTTTAATCATGACGTCATTTTTTATATTTTTTATCATAATCTACTTTGCTGTGATAGGCTGATCATGTTATGGCCTCGTCACACCACAGGTATTCAGTCATATGTTTTATGTGTTGGGACACCAAGTTGAATAACTTAAAATCTGTTGACATTACGTCGAACAATAATAATTTAATGTTTAATTTGTGATTCATAGCTACGCATTACTTCATCCTAAACATATGCAATTTTATACATGATCACGTGCATGCAGAGAAAAAAGAAATGTGTGCGACTGTGTATATTTTTGTAATATTTATACATAAACCTACAAATGTATACCTACTTGCACATACATATAGATAGAATGATAGACAGATTTTACCAAAGGGGCGAGATAGACACCCTGGTACTGACATTGATTGATAACATATTTCGTATCTCCGTAATCTAGTTAATGATATCCGATAAGGAGATAACTTGCTAATAAAGCATCTATCATAGGCAACCCTAGCGTATTCAAGTCTCAATTTTTTCTCTCCGTTTTTCGATGATTTTAACGCTTAAATTGACTAAGCCTCTTAAACATACCATCAATATGTATATTTTACAAACGAATGGTAACTGTGATTGTTTTATTTACATAAATCCTCGATACAATAGGTACAATTCTGGTAAATTTCAAAACAATACGTAATATAGCGGTAAAATTGCCATGTGCACTATCATTAACATAATAATTGACAAGAATTTGCAAGCAGTCTAAACAGCCAGTCATATGGTATAAACCACAAAGGCTATTGTTTCCTCTGTAACTCTGTTCTTTCTTCATTATATTTGACAACTTATCTTCATGGTAAGCCGACATATGTATCCCCTATCTATTTTGTATCTGGCTATTCATCTTTTAATTTAGTTTTCCATCTACATACTGAGTTATTCAAACAAGTAAGCATATGTATACATAAACACACATACACATATGCGTGCGCATGCATATGTATATGTATATATGGGTATACATGTGCACACACACACATGTATATATATACATATATACATATATACAGTGTG
>NC_061836.1:30650315-30657815 GCF_019202785.1 Penaeus chinensis
GTCTCTATCTCTATCTCTATCTCTGTCTCTGTCTCTGTCTCTGTCTCTGTCTCTGTCTCTATCTCTATCTCTATCTCTATCTCTATCTCTATCTCTATCTCTATCTCTGTCTCTGTCTCTGTCTCTGTCTCTGCCTCTGCCTCTGCCTCTGTCTCTGTCTCTGTCTCTATCTCTATCTCTGTCTCTGTCTCTGTCTCTGTCTCTATCTCTATCTCTATCTCTATCTCTATCTCTATCTCTGCCTCTGCCTCTGCCTCTGCCTCTGTCTCTGTCTCTGTCTCTATCTCTGTCTCTATCTCTATCTCTATCTCTGTCTCTGTCTCTGTCTCTGTCTCTGTCTCTATCTCTGCCTCTGTCTCTATCTCTATCTCTGTCTCTGTCTCTGTCTCTGTCTCTGTCTCTATATCTGTCTCTGTCTCTGTCTCTGTCTCTGCCTCTGTCTCTATCTCTGCCTCTGTCTCTATCTCTATCTCTATCTCTGTCTCTGTCTCTATCTCTGTCTCTATCTCTGTCTCTATCTCTGCCTCTGTCTCTATCTCTGTCTCTGTCTCTATCTCTATCTCTGTCTCTGTCTCTATCTCTATCTCTATCTCTGCGTCTGTCTCTGTCTCTGTCTCTGTCTCTATCTCTATCTCTGCCTCTGCCTCTGTCTCTGTCTCTGTCTCTATCTCTATCTCTGTCTCTGTCTCTGTCTCTGTCTCTGTCTCTGTCTCTATCTCTATCTCTATCTCTATCTCTATCTCTATCTCTATCTCTATCTCTGTCTCTGTCTCTGTCTCTGTCTCTGTCTCTGTCTCTGTCTCTGTCTCTATCTCTGTCTCCCACTCTCTTTCTCACTCTCTATCTATCCATCTATCTATCTATCTATCTTGTTATGAATTCGCTGTAGCTTTGTGTGTTTGTTTGTTGTAATAAGAAGGAAAAAACAAAGGAATTTAAATAAATGAGAGAAAGAAAGGAGGAAACTTAAGTAAAATAAATAACTTATAAGTTAATGTTAATATCTTCTGTTTGTTTTTATTCAAATATCTTTTTTTTTTTTTTCTAAATCATTTCTGAAAATGGAAAACCAAGGAGAGATTTTTAAAATAATAATTAAAGCTTTACCTTTGTATAGGTTCTTGAACTTAACGCTATTTAGAAACATGTGCATAAGAGAAGAATTAGAGAAGAAGCAGAGGGAGTGTAGGTTGAGATGGCTAGAGCATGTGGTACGGAGAGAGGAGGAATACGTTGGACGGAGAGTGAGGAGAATGACGGTGGGACGGAGAAAGAGGGGCAGACCGAGACGGAGATGGGAGGATTGTGTTCGGGAGGAGACGGCGGCAGTGGGAGTGACGGAGGCGGATGCGAAGGACAGAGCGGCCTGGAGGAGAAGGATCCGCACCGGCGACCCCGGCTGAGCTGCGAACAAAGCCTGAAGAAGAAGAAGAAGAAGAAACATGTGCATAAGCCTTATAAAATTTCTGTGTTATAGATCCTTAAAGAATTACTTTGGCAGTTAATACATCAGGGAATCCTCAGTAATCAGCCGATATTAATTAAGTAGTACTGTTATTTTTTGTGCGTTTTTATTTAAATACATTCATAATTATCAACACTAATGATCACCGTCTTAATCTAAATATACATATATACATATATGTATATATATAAGTGTATGCATATATATTTATATGTATGTATATATATGTATATATATATGTATATGTATATATATGTATATTTATATATATATATGTATATATATATTTACATATATATGTATATTTATGTATATGTATATATTTGTTTATTTATAGATAGGAATATATAGGTATATTTATATATATGTATATGTAAATGTATGTATATATATGTATATGGTAGAAAAACCCACAATGTAAAACTAGATAAATCTAGTTTTACATTGTGGGTTTTTCCACCATAGTATCAACACGGTAGAGTGTTTTCTCCTTTCATATATGTATATATGGGTGTATATATATGTATATGTATGTATATAGATGTATATAGATGTGTGCATATATATGTATATGTATGTATATATTTAAGTATATGGATGTATATAGACATATACATATATAGACATACGCATATATATACATATATATCTATATATACACATATCTATATATATAGATATAGAAAAATATACATATATATACATATAAATACATATATATACATATATATACATATATATACATATATATCTATATATACACATATCTATATATAGATATAGAAATATATACATATATATATACATATATATATACATATATATATACACATATATACATATATATACATATATATACATATATATATCTTTCTATCTATCTGTCTATCTATCTATCTATATATGTGTGTACATTTGCCTCGACATTACGAACAAACACAAATATCACTATTTACTCGTCTTCTTTGCAAACAAATAGTCTGTTTAGAAGACATTGCGTGAAATGTCTATACACAGTTTTCACACGAAAACATGTATTTTCTGCTTAGGAACGATGCAACATTAGATCTTGTAAACTGATACACATAAGCCAAACAGTCAGTCTTTCTCCCTCCTCCCTCTCTCTCTCTCTCTCCCTCCCCCTCCCCTTCTCTCTCTCACCCTCCCCCTCCCCTTCCCCTTCTCTCTCTCTCTCACCCTCCCCCTCCCCTTCCCCTTCTCTCTCTCTCTCTCTCTCTCTCCCCCTCCCCTTCTTTCTCCTTCTCCCTCTTCCTCTCCCTCTCCCTCCCTCCTCCTCTCCTTCACCCCTTTAACTGCTCTTTCTCTCTCTCTCTCTCTCTCTCTCTCTCTCTCTCTCTCTCTCTCTTCTTCGCACAGGAAATGAAAACAGAACAGTGACTTTGATGTTTATATATTTAAAAATTACACAATTCACAATTAATGAAGCATTACACTTGATAGAACTATATGTACGGCGCCACTTATCAGTTCATGGTGTATGTCCTTGTATGGACAATAAGTGTTCTTTAAAAAAAATGAAGACAGAGCTATATAAAAATATTTAATTATTGCTGCAAGGAGTGTAGGAATGTAGCAGAGTTGAAATGGTAAATTAGAATAAGTATTTTGTTTCATTTTAAATAATTTCTGAAGAAGGATATCTAAGCTTGGTACAAGTAACTCCTAAACGTAGACATTTACTTAGGATATGCATTATTTATAGATGTGAGAATTAATAATCTAATCTGATTTTTAAAAAATCTAATGAGATTGATGGTCCCAGCTGACGATCAGCGCAGAAGTCTAGCGATAATTCACTGAACAGAAATCTAGCGATAGTCCATTGTTCAGAAATCTAGCGATAGTCGATTGTTCAGAAATCTAGCGATAGTCCATTGTTCAGAAATCTAGCGATAGTCCATTGTTCAGAAATCTAGCGATAGTCCATTGTTAAAAAATCTAGCGATAATTCACTGCTCAGAAATCTAGCGATAGTTCGTTGCTCAAAAATCTAGTGATAGTTCATTGCATAGAAATCTAGCGATAGTCCATTGCTCAAAAATCTAGCGATAGTTCATTGCTCAAAAATCTAGCGATAGTTCATTGCACAGAAATCTAGCGATAAATCACTGCTCAGAAATCTAGCGATAGTTCGTTGCACAGAGATCTAGCGATAATCCATTGCTCAGAAATCTAGCGATAGTTCATTGCTCAAAAATCTAGCGATAGTTCCTTGCTAAAAAATCTAGCGATAGTTAATTGCACAGAAATCTAGCGATAGTTCATTGATAAAAAATCTAGCGATAATTCATTGCACAGAAATTTAGCGATAGTTCCTTGCGCAGAAATCTAGCGATAGTCCATTGATCAGAAATCTAGCGATAGTTCATTGCGCAGAAATCTAGCGATAGTTCCTTGCGCAGAAATCAAGGGATAGTCCATTGATCAGAAATCTAGCGATAGTTCATTGCTCAAAAATCTAGCGATAGTTCATTGTTCAGAAATGTAGCAAGAGTTCCTTGCGCAGAAATCTAGCGATAGTTCATTGCTCAGAAATTTAGCAATAGTTCCTTGCGCAGAAACCTAGCGATAGTTCATTGCTCAAAAATCTAGCGATAGTTCATTGCTCAGAAATGTAGCAAGAGTTCCTTGTGCAGAAATCTAGCGATAGTTCATTGCTCAAAAATCTAGCGATAGTTCATTGCTCAGAAATTTAGCAATAGTTCCTTGCGCAGAAACCTAGCGATAGTTCATTGCTCAAAAATCTAGCGATAGTTCATTGATCAAAGATCTAGCGATGGTTCATTGCACAGAAATCTCGCGATAGTTCATTGCTCAAAAATCTGGCGATAGTTCCTTGCACAGAAATCTCGCGATAGTTCATTGCACAGAAATCTAGCGATAGTTCATTGCACAGAAATCTAGCGATAGTTCATTGCAGCAGAAATCTAGCGATAGTTCATTGCACAGAAAGTCTAGCAATAGTTCCTTGCACAGAAATCTAGTGATAGTTCATTGCGCTTCAGACTGGGGAGAAAAATCTGATATAGAGATGAAAATCTATTGCTAAAACATTTCTAAAGCTGAAATGGAGAAGTTGCTTAAATAGAGAAGTTGCTACGCCAGCCTGGTCGAGCGGGCGCTGTGGACACTTTGAACCTCTTTTACAATGGCTCGACTGAGGACCTTCCTGAAGAGTTTCATGTAGTAAGCTGCCTTGGATTCGTCTCTCAAGGGTGTCACGGTGAATACTCCGCCGCCGCTCTGAAAAGGGGATGAGGCTGTTCGTTATCGTTGACTTGTTTCTTATGGTTGGGGGTATGTCATAGGGGGTAATGCCGTATTGAGACACGCTGATTTAAGGTATACTGTCAGGTGTTCTGTTTACCATGATTGAGGTTGAATTTAAAAGGAAGGTTATGAGGTGGGAAATATATGTCACATTCCAAGTAATTGAAGTAAAAAGAAAAAAAGAAAGAAAGAAAAAACGAGAATGCTAGAATGTTAGGAAATGTGCGACACATTATCATCACATATTTCCTTCCCTCATAACTGAAGTAAAATAAAAGAAGGGAATGGAAGACAACGTTAGGAAATGCATGACACGTCCTCATCTCACGTTCCCTCCCCCGATAACTGAAGCGATAAAAAAATAAAAAAATAAAAAGTGTTAATTATATCAATACTGGAAAACATATGACACATCACCTGGAAAGCTAGTTTTGCCACGTTCGAATCAGGCTTTCGAACACCCCACGAGTCCTGGGAATGTTGGCGCTCATTCCTGAGGTTGTAAACGCGCCATCTATCCACGCCTGTAATCGGTGAGGAATACGGACGTACATTAATCATACTGACCTATATGAAAGTATGTATAGTAATAACAGACCGGTTTTATGTTAAACGAGGCAGAGCAGGTTTTTCGTCGAATGTCTTGAAGAGTGTTTTAAGAACATTTTAGCAAATTCCCCTCACCTATCGTGTTCCTGACCGCCTTCGGTCGCCTGGGGTCGAAGAGGAGGAGGTCAGGTGTGAGGGTGAAGAGAGAGAGTCGCCGTCGGGTCATCTCTCGTGGGAGACTCTCGGTGAACTGTTTGCGAAAAAGAGATCGTGGTGATTTATATGAAAGGTTAATGCTTGAGGTGAAGTTACAGTTACTCTCTCTCTCTCTGTCTCTCTCTCTCTCTCTCTCTCTCTCTCTCTCTCTCTCTCTCTCTCTCTCTCTCTCTCTCTCTCTCTCTCTCTCTCTCTCTCTCTCTCTCTCTCGCTCTCGCTCTCTCGCTCACACACACACACACACACACACACACACACACACACACACACACACACACACACACACACACACACACACACACACACACACACACACACACACACACACACACACACACACACACACACACACACACACACACACACACACACACACACACACACACACACACATGCTCACAGGAAGAGCGTTTATACTGCACAGATCTATGTACATATGTATATACACTTACAATGCATAGAGTACCTATACATATAAATTAACTACAGTACCTGAGGCAGGTCTTGGTCGCTGCAGCGGATCACCAAGCCCACTCTGATGGACCCTGGTCGGAAGGGGAAGTGGCTAATGGCCCTCATACCCTGCAGAAGGGACGCCCTTGGGAGCTGGGTGTCCTGCGGGCGAGTCTTCTTCAGGCGGGAAACCGACGAGAGGAAAGAGGAGCCGGAGGAGTAGTAGACAAGGTCGCCGCCTCCGGAACCGTAGCCGAGAATACCCATTTTGACGTCGCTGTTTCGGGAGGGAATTGCGGTTGTACTGTGTTGTGTGAGGGATGCAAGCAATTCTGCCCTTCCATTGGCGCAGTACGAGCTCAAACAAGACTCAGGTGATATAACTTGAAATTAAAGACTCAGGTGATATAACTTGAAATTAAAGGCTCAGGTGATATAACTTGAAATTAGAAGACTCAGGTGATATAACTTGAAATTAAAAGACTCGGGTGATATAACTTGAAATTAGAAGACTCAGGTGATATAACTTGAAACTAAAAGACTCAGCTGATATAACATGTAAAAAAGAAAGCAAATAAGGATTTCTTCGGACTCCAAATTGAAAACAATGATAAATAAATAAATAAATACAAATTGGTGGACACAAATAAATCATTCCTCACCTGACGTTCTTCCCCTGAGCTATTCTCTTGAGGACGCCAGGTAGGGGACCCACAAGGTGTTCGTAGATGAAGTCGTCGCAGGTGTTTTCGTCAATAAGCATCACGATGTCCAACTCAGGCGGCTGTGACATCGGCTCCTCATATGAGAGTTTCCCCTTCCTTGCTGCAGGTCGATGCGAGGGCTAACTTTAATATTTGGAGGGGGGAAGTATGTGTGTGTGTGTGTGTGTGTGTGTGTGTGTGTGTGTGTGTGTGTGTGTGTGTGTGTGTGTGTGTGTATGTGAGAGAGAGAGTGTGTCTTTTTTTTCTTCTTTTTTTTCTTGAGTTAACGGAGAATATACATATTTTTTTCTTTGTTGTTTGTTTAAGATGTGAATATGTTTACTATTTGTATATCTTCTGAGTCAAATTTCGTTAGTAGCACGGGTGCGTTTACTCATATTTGACACCGGATATCGATAAAACACATCAATCAAAAACATTTCTAATACGTTATCTCCACAACCGAATGATAATGGAGATAATATCTCTTATCCTCTAGTATGTTTTCCGATTGGGTCGCGGTCACGTTACGTTCGTGTTACCGAGGATTTCTCTAGATTTTAGTTTGGCTCTTATCTTGCCGTGAATGCGAGGTGAAAATGTATTATCCCAGGCGGGGGTATGGGGGGGGGGGCAACTCCCTGTTAACTCAATGTCAGCGGGGTTATTTACCGTCCCTTTAGCTTTTAGTGGATTTTGATATACAGATGGCTCCACGTGTGCTCAGCAGCACAGAGTCTATCAGTAGGCCCTAGTGACCGATCCTGATTTCCCCATTCCTTGAATTGGCAGGAAAATGCGTTTTTCTTTCCTATACTACTA
>NC_061836.1:30662815-30665315 GCF_019202785.1 Penaeus chinensis
AGGCTCTGTTTCTATCTATCTATATGTATTTAACTGTCTTTGTGTCTACCTCTCCTTCTCCCGCTATCCCTGTTCCCCTACCTAACACTCCCTCTACCTTTCCTTCACCCTCTCCCTCCCCCTTTTCCTTTTCTTCACCCTCTCCCTCTCCTTCACCCTCTCCCTCTCCTTCTCCCTTTCCTTCACCCTCTCCCTCTCCCTTTCCTTCTCCCTCTCCTTCTCCCTTTCATTCACCCTCTCCCTCTCCCTCTCCCTTTCCTTCACCCTCACCATCACACCTATAACCACACACAACAACCCATCATGCCCCACCAAGCGCCCCCACGCATAAACATCAACGTATCCGAGCGTAGAAGCCCAGCCGCCTCACCCCGCCGCTGGGTCTCATGAGTTCGTTGGAGAGATCGAGGTCGTAGTGTCCCAAGAGGCCTCTCGTGTCCGCGTGGAGCCACCCGCTCACCCCGACGACGCAGGCGTGGTAGAAGTCCCAGCAGGAGACCATCACCAGGTCGCGGCCGAGGCTGTCCCTGGCGCTGACGAAGAGGAGCTGGGGGTCCCTCCTCACGCTCAGGACGTCGCTGGAGTAAGGCAGAGGGACGCGGTCGCCATTCACCTCCACCTTTGGGAATTAAAATTGAATTTTGTGGCATTCTTATGATTTGTGAGTGGACGTAGGTTTTTTTCGAAGCTTATGTTAGATCGAAATCATTAAGAAATAAGGATAGTAAAAAATATATATATATAAATATAAAATAAAATAAAAACCTGATAAAGAAATCAAATTTTAAAAAGATACAATCAAAAAATGACAAAAAATAGCTCCAAGACAAAGAAAAAACAGGATAAAAACAGGATAAAATAATAACATGATAAATATGAAAATTATGTAAAACAAATAAATAAATAAACAAAAACAACTTTAACCTTACCTGTAAATCCGGCAACACCTTCAGCGTTGTGTCTCCCAAGAAGAGGGTATACTCGCGCCGATTTTGTGTCACGTTTAGGCTCGAAACAAGAGTGAAAAGGCCATCGCGGGCGTCGGTGGCCAGCACGTGGGCGCAGGACGGAGTCAGGGTGTAGGTGAGGCCATCCAGCGTGATAAAGTGATTTTCCCCGACGATCGCTCCGTAACCTGGGCGGGCGTGCGTTGACGTAAAGCAAGAACGGATTATTTTTACATCTACATTAGCTTTACACTCACTTTTCATAATTCAAACAAGCTCGTTACTCATGAAAATGACATATTCATCATTTCCTTCAACCTGCGCTTCGAATATCCTTAATGTCAACACAGATTTTAACAATTACATAATCATTTTTATCGCATACACTCAATTTCAACACAGATTTTAACAATTACATAATCATCATATTCAACCTACGCTTCGAATACACTAAATTCCAATACAAATCTTAACAATTACACAATCATCATCCTCTTCAACCTGCGCTTCGAATACACCCAAACTTCAACACAGATATTGACATCGCATCAGACCTGTAAACGGCGGGGCTACTCGATGGAACAGCTCGGAGGGGTGTGTGAGCAGATGCCACCAGCGTTGCACGGCCGACGGGAGGCTCAGTCGATGCCGTGCCGCTCTCGTGCCGCCTGTTAGTACGTGCCACACGTCGAATAGAGAGTGTCCGCATTCGGGCAGTGGAATCTAGTGGTAAAGATAAAAGTTTAAAAAAAGAGACCATGCAGATTGAATTCATTTCCATGTTAAAGCTGATAAAACGCAGTGAAATTCATATCAATATTAAAGAGAGACAATACAGAGTGCAATTTACCAACTATTAAATTCATCTCAATGTTAAAAGGGACAATACACTCCAAAATTAATACAGGAAAAAAAAAAATACACATTTAAATAAATAAATTGTTAAATTGACCTCAATGTTAGAGATATATTATATCCTTCAATTCATGCAGTGTTAAATTCATCTCAATATGAAAAGTTACAATACACAAGTATAACTACTAACGGAATTAATTTTCTCAGTTACTGATTTGCTAGTAAATAAACTAATCTGCATATTTCTTATCCCGATCCAATAATCCATTTTGCTTCTGACAGATCATAGAAGCCCATTGCAAAACACGACAGCGACTCTTGATAATGAAACGTCGAAACACACTATCTACCACTATCTATCTATCTATCTATTAGTAGGAGTTCAACAACGACACTAATTTATCATATACTGCACCAAGTTCACAATAATAAACAACAATCTATCAATAAATAATATATCAACAGACAATAACAATAAACAATGTCAATCAACAATAATAATAAACAATATCAATAAACAATAATAATAAACAATACCAATAAACAATAATAATAAACAATAATAATAAGCAATATCAATAAACAATAATAATAAACAATATCAATAAACAATGATAATAAACAATATCAATAAACAATAATAATAAACAACAATCTAACAACAGACAATAATACCAAACAACAATCTATCGACAAAC
>NC_061836.1:30670315-30675315 GCF_019202785.1 Penaeus chinensis
GTCTTATAAAAAAATAATAAGACCTTTTTTTTAACTGTACAGATAAATACACAATTCACAACAGAAATTTAAAAAACACGCACAGTGAGATTAGCAATGAGGATGTGGTTGCCGCTATCTTGCAATATCTCGAGGTCGAGTCTGAGGGCGTCTTCCAAGGCACTGAACATGTCTAAGAGCAAAGCGGCACGAATGGACAGCGGATCGGCCACTATGTTCCCGCCCACTCTCAGAATCTGTAATGGACGATTATTTTTAAAAAATAAATGAAAAACATAAAAATAAATAGGTGAATAGATAAATAGATAATATAAATTGAGTAGTGGGTATGGAGGTTCAGTTTCCGAAAACTTTTTGGGAATCTGCGATGAAAGATCATTTAAAAAAAAAGAAACGAAAAACTTTTGAGGAATGGTCAGCGAAGATCGTTTTCCTACAAAAACTATTGAGTAGTAGTATTAGCGTCATTATCGATAAAGGAAAGGAGAATCTGTAAAAGACCACAAAAAAAAAAAAAAAAAAAAAAAAAATCACACCGCCATCGATACTCTCATCAAATATCTCACAAGACTAAAGTACAAAATCCCCCAAAAGCGACGTCCTCGGCTTCCCTCTCACCTTATCGAAGGAACTATGATGCAGACGCGAATGGACCGCCCACTCCGAGGCCCTGGAGGAAGCATAATGGGCAACGCTCGAGTTCCAGGTCACCACGCCCTCGGGATCGCCCGTCCTGTCGAGCCACAGTCGAGTCTCCAAGTTCGAACTCGAGACCAGACGACCTCCTGGCAGCGACGAGATCTCTGCCTCCTCCACGACGTTCCTCCGCGACACCGTCATGAGCTGGACTGTCCGGTTGGTTGTGTCCAGCAGCAAATCTGTCGAACGTAAATAACAGTTGGCAGTTGATTATGCTTATTTCTCATTCTGTTTCTAATTATGTGATTATCCTATTTCATAACTCTCCTAGTAATGTACTTGATACTGTATCCACTTATGATGTATTAAAATAGGCTGTATTAATATCTCGTAGTAATGGACTTGACACTGATTTTACTTATGCTGTATTAATATCTCCTAGGAATGTACTTGACATTGATTTGACTTATGCTGTATTAATATAGGTTGTGACTATCTACGCCAAGAGAAGTACCATTGTAAATCACGGAATAAAGTGTTCTGACTTGTGACTCTGGCTTAGGCTTAGCAGTGATGACTGGCATATTATTTCCTAAATGATTTAATTATAGATATAACGCCTGGTCACGAATAATAACAGGTTCACGTCGACGAAATTATATTTGTTTGTTTTTATAAACCAGTCGTCAACAGATATACTATTACCACTGTTCTCCTAGCAGGTGAAAAAAATCTCAAATAAGAGTAAATAAAAATAATTTAATCCAGCACATACCAACGCTATTTTTTTATTATTGTCTCCCCTGCAATTTCCTATCCTTGCCCTGACTTTGCAACAAAGCAAATGAAGGAATAGACTAATGAGCTGTTATCGTGGTTTTACTTAACAAAATTAATTAACCTGGAACCAATTACAAAGTTAAGGAGACTTAAATTACGGAATTCAACAAAAGAAAGATGTAAAGAAAGAAAAATGAAAAAAAAAAGATAAGAGGAAAAAAGAAGAAAAACGAAAGGAAAATATGAAAGAAAGACAAAAAAGGGAAGAAAGAGATAAAACAAGTTGATAATTAAGAAAACAAAATGAATAAATACATAAAAGAAAAAAATCTTAACACTATATCAGTAACAAACTGTATCGAAATAATCAGTATAACTTAAAAGATAAAATAAAAAGAAAAGAAAAGTGGGAGAAAAACCGAAAGAAAGAAAGGAGAAAAAAAAATCGAAAGAAAAATAGTAAAAGAAAGAGAAAAGAAAGAAAAAAAACGAAAGAGAAAGAAAATCAATCGAAACAGAAAAAAAACTAAAACAAAGAGAAAAGAAAGAAAGCAAGAAGACGAAAAAAAAAAAAAAACACGAAAAAAAAAATCACAAACCAAGAGTCTCAGGCGTGAGGCGAAGAGTGGCGTGCAGAAGGCCGCGATTCTCGAAGGTATCACACGTGACCCTCTGGCACTCCACGCGCCGGATGCCACCCGTCACCATCACCTCCTCAGACTAGAAAAGGACGTTGCCAAAAAAAAAAAAAAAAAAGATAAATAAATGAATTACTATTAAGATAATAATAATAAAAAATAATAATGATGATAATGATGATAATGATGATAATAATAATAATGATAATAATAATAATAAAACAAAATATAATAAATAAAAACCTAATGATTGATAAGATAAAGCATTAGATAAAAAATAACAAATTAATAATATAAAACAAGTTGACAGTTTATTATCATTTCCTAACAGTATATCGATGACAAGCAAGTAATATATATATTTTAGTTCCTTTATTAACTAATAATAATAATAATAATAATAATAATAATAATAATAATAATAATCAGCATAATTAAAAGAGAGAAAACAAAATCTTATCACCATGAGAATAATCAAGATAACGTAATTTTAATCATAGTTGAACATCATTTCCAAAACAGCTTTTTTACCGTTTCCTCAGCGGTGAAGGTAACGGAATTCTGCACCAAAGGATCGTCAGGAGTCTGCCAGAAGAGTGAGTTGAGAGCATGGGCGGCCACGGAATACGTCCGGGTGGAGGGCGTGCTGCGGGCGTGGGCGTGAGCTTGGAGGCGTACACACTCCTCGCTGGTGGAGCAGACGGAGAGTAACAGCGCCCGTGTCTCCGAGGTGTGGGTGACGGTCACGCCCACGACCGGGGTGGCGTTGACGGTCAGGCTGCTCTTTATCTGTGGGCGCCGGAGGAGGAGGAGCAGAGGTTGGTACTGTGCTGTTAGCGAATCGGATATCGGCGAGGGAGGAAGGTAAAGTTAAGTGGGCATGAGTGTTGATATGATGGAACTAAGGGACGAATCGCCAGAGGGGGAAGGGGGAAGGGAGGGTGGAGGGAGGGGGAAGGGAGGGTGGAGGGAGGGGAAAGGGAGGGTGGAGGGAGGGGAAAGGGAGGGAGGGAGGGGAAGGGAGTGAGGGAGGGAGGGAGGGAGGGAGGGAGGGAGGGAGGGAGGGAGGGAGGGAGGGAGGGGGGGGAGGGAGGGGGAGACAATAGTAGGGAGAGAGAGAGAGAGAGAGAGAGAGAGAGAGAGAGAGAGAGAGAGAGAGAGAGAGAGAGAGAGAGCGAGAGAGAGAGAGCGAGAGAGAGAGAGAGAGAGAGAGAGAGAGAGAGAGAGAGAGAGAGAGAGAGAGAGAGAGAGAGAGAGAGAGAGAGAGAGAGAGGGAGAGAGAGAGAGGAGAGAGAGAGAGAGAGAGAGAGAGAGAGAGAGAGAGAGAGAGAGAGAGAGAGAGAGAGAGAGAGAGAGAGAGAGAGAGAGAGAGAAAGAGAGAGAGAGAAAGAGAGAGAGAAAGAGAGAGAGAAAGAGAGAGAGAGAAAGAGAGAGAGAGAGAGAGAGAAAGAGAGAGAGAGAGAGAGAGAAAGAGAGAAAGAGAGAGAGAGAGAGAGAGAGAGAGAGAGAGAGAGAGAGAGAGAGAGAGAGAGAGAGAGAGATAGAGAGATAGAGAGATAGAGAGATAGAGAGATAGAGAGATAGAAAGATAGAGAGATAGATAGAGAGATAGATAGAGAGATAGATAGAGAGCGAGAGAGCGAGAGAGAGAGAGAGAGAGAGAGAGAGAGAGAGAGAGAGAGAGAGAGAGAGAGAGAGAGAGAGAGAGAGAGAGAGAGAGAGAGAGAGAGAGAAAGAGAGAAGGGGGAGAGGGAGGGGGACAGGGAGAGAGAGAAACAGACAAAGTGAAGAAAAACCGCACAACAGAGGGACCCGACACCCACCTGCACACCGCCGCCGGGCAGAGCGAGCGCGTGACGCACCATCAGGTCACTGTACGACTTGGCATTCAGCACCAGGTCACTCACGCCCGCTTGCCACACCCGCTCCTCCTCGACGTCGTGATTGTAGTATGTTAATCTATCGGAATGAAGGTACGTTTCCATCATACTTCAAGTTTTGGTTTATGTGGATTTAACCTTTTTTTTCATTATTTATCAATATGATGTGTTTTATTAACTGTTAAGTGTTAATATGTTGATTTAATGCGATTGCTATGTATCCGAAAAATTTATATTCTTGGATCGAAATTGCAGACTGTGTAATACAATTCTATTGAATTTGAAAATAGGAATATCAACCAGCAATGCCATCAACGAAGGAGAATGCATGGCACCATTCCGGACACCTACCTGGCACTGTGGAGCGTGGCGTTGTGCACCAAGTACATGGCGTGGACGGCTTGTTCTCCTTCACCTTCTAAGTTCGATTCCAACTTAACTGTGACTTTGTCGAAGCTGAGATGAGGGGCGTCCATCTCCAGTCTGATGGTGCAGTCGCGGAAGGTACGGAAGTGCACGTCATCTCGGTACGTGAAGTTACGTGCACCCCAGCTGAGGTCGACGTTCGTGCCCCAGTGGTGGAGGCTGTACTTGGTGCGGCTCGTCGTCAGCTGCGGCGTGAGCGGGAAAGTGTTTAGCAGGATCCGCAGAGTCAATATATAAAGGAAAGGGTATGAGGGAATGTTTAGCAAGATCCTTAAAAGGTCTTAAGTTGAATTTATTAGTTGGTTTACAGGTTTAGGAATAGAAGAAGGTGTGTGAGCCAGAGTGTTTAGCAAGATCCGTAGGTTTCAGGTTGAACTTACTGGTTGCTTATAAATTTACGAATAGAAAAGGGTGTGAGGGGCAGTCTCTAGCAAGATCCGTAGATGGTCTCAGGCTGAACTTACAAATCGTTTATAAATTTTGGAATAAAATAAATTTATGAGGGACAGTGTTTAGCAAGATTCATAGGAGGTCTCAGGCTGAACTACAAATAAGTTATTTATATATATAGAAATAAAGAAAGGGTGTAAGGGGCAGTGTTTATCAAAATCCGTGGAAATTTTTTAAATTGAACACA
>NC_061836.1:30680315-30685315 GCF_019202785.1 Penaeus chinensis
AGGATAATTTGTGGGGAAAATACGGGCATTAGGGTAATCAATGGGTTAAATTTGGGCAACCGATGGGGAACAAGGTAATTAGTGGTGAAAATTAGGGTAATCGACGCTGGAAATTAGGGAAATTGATGAGGAAAATTTCGTATAGTGTATTTATGTGCCTTAAATTCTGGAAAATTCGTTCGAAGTTACGATTTTTTTTTTCGTTTCAATTACTTTAATCTAAAGAAAGGTATTTGAACAAACTTCGTCTAAAAAGAAAGTAAATAATAATAAATGAAATAAAATAAAATACAAATTCAAATAAGATCATCACGCCTATCATTAAAGCTCCATTTTTTAAAAATATCTTAATATATATAATCCACTCAAAAAAAGAAAAAAAAGAAAAAGGGAAAAAGAAAGAAGAAAAAGAAGAAAAAGAGAAAATCCAATCAACTCGACCTTACTTTTAATTTCCCGATTTAGAGGAATAACAAAGACCATGAAATTGATGTCCGTCTTGGGCCCGATGCTGTTGAGGTACAACTCGCTCTCGTACACGTTCCTGGTCCACGTCTTGAGGAAGAGGTCGACCTCACCCGAGGACAAGCCGTCGAGGGTCAGCTCGAGGCCGAAGAGCGTGACGTCACCGATCTCGACGCCGCAGTGGAGGCTAAGGAGGCTGGGAGACCACTCGAAGGACTCTCGCGCTCTGGAGGAGGAGGAGGAGGAGGAGGTAGTGAGGTTGAAGGAGGAGGTAATGAGGTTATCAGTTTTTTCGACACTCACGCAATCAAAAAAAAAAAAAAAAAAAAAAAAAAAAAAGTTAATCTAAACACTTCAACAACAACAACAACAAAAAATCAAACTCGATGAAATGAAAACAAAAAACACACACAAAAAAAACCTCGCTAAAAAAACAAAAAATAAATAAAGAAATAAAGAAAGAAAGGATATAAACGAAGAAACTTCACCGACCACCTCCGACACTCACGCAATCTTCCAAGTATCGACTCCATCGCGGACCAGGATATCGTAGGAGAAGTCGAACACCAGCCTGTCGCCGTCCTTGCCCTTGAAGTACCTGGAGGAGGAGCTGTAGACCCTCCCGGAAGGCATGACGGTCGTGCTCTGGCCCACCACGTCGCCCTCGTAGCGCTGCTGGAGGGTGTCCACGTAGCTGAAGTGCCAGGCGGGGAGGCTCAGCTGGGGGCGGGAGGGACGGATTATTTATTCTCTTCATCTTCCTGATCTTTTCCCTACTCCTCCACTCCACCTTCCCTTATCCATTCGTCTCTCCCCCTCCGCCCGCCTTCTTTCTCCTCTATCTCCCTCGCCTTGCTTTCGTCATTCTCCTCCTCTTTTTCTCTTCTTTCTCCTCCTCCTCGCCCACCTTCTCCCCCTCCCACCCTCCCTCCATCTCCCGCCCCCTCCTCATCCTCATCCTCCTCTCTTTCTCCCCCACCTTCCTCCCCCCTCCCTCCCACCACCTTCCTCCTCCACCACCCTCCTCCTCTCCCACCCCCTCCTGCCTCCCTCCCTCCTCCTCTCCTCCCCCATCCTCCCCATCCCTTCCTCCTACTCTTCTTCTACATCCTCTTCTTCCCCTTCCTTCCCCTCCACCTCCTCCTGCACTCCCCTCCCTCTCCACTCCACCTCCTCCTCCGCCTTCACCTCCACCTCCTTCCCCCTCCCTCTCCTTCCTCCTCCCTCTCCGTCCTCCGCCTCCTCCTCCCCCCTCCCTCTCGTTCCTACTCCCTCTCGTTCCTACTCCCTCTCCTTCCTCCTCCCTCTCCTTCCTCCTCCACTCCTCCTCCTCCTCCTCCTCCTCCTTCCGCCTCCTTTCCTCCCCCCTCCCTCTCCTTCCCCCTCCCTCTCCTTCCCCCTCCCTCTCCTCCACCCTCCTCTTCCTCCTCCTCCTCCTCCTCCTCCACCTTCATCCACCTTCATCCTCCTCCTCCTCCTCCTCCTCCTCCTTCCTCCTTCCTCACCTCGACCTCCGCATGGTACTTGAAGAGGTCCTCTGTCTGGTCGTACAAATTCGTCATGATCTTGTAGTTTTCGTCCCCCATCTTCCCCTTCAGGAGGTTCTCGAGGGACCTCTCCGTCAGCTGCAGCGTGTGGTCGAACTTCCACGTCACGTCGAGGGCTCTGGAGGTGACTGGTTTGGAGGGAAATGGGGAAAAAAAGGAAAAAAAGAGAGAAAAAGAATGTTGGTTATTTTCGGGTGAAGTCAGATAAAAGTTCAAATGAAAACATAAATAAAAAGAGTGGATAGAGAGTAGAGTAATGAAAAAAAATAATAATGCTGGTTATTTTTGTGAAGTCCAATAAAAGTTCAAATAAAATATACAAAAAAATAGAGAATAGAGTAAAAGATATTTAAAAAAAAAAGGGATGCTGGTTATTTCCATGAAGTCAACCCCCCCCCCCCCCAAAAAAAAAAAAAAAAAAAAAAAAAAAGAGAACAGAAGCAACATCTAAATAAAACATAAAAAGAGGATATAAATAAAACAAAATAAAAGCCAAATCAAACATTTCAAACAAACGAGAGAACTAACCCCGCCCCCCCCCCCCCAAAAAAAAAAAAAAAAGTTCAAAAGCAAAGGACAGAAAGTACAGAAATCTTTCCCCCAAACGCCCTAAACGCCCATCACGTAGCGCCATCACTCACCCTCCAGTTTGTTAACGACGCTCGCCGATAGCCCGCTATACAAGTAGGCGTGGGCGGGCGCGTGGGCGGGCTCATTCGCGTGGCTGAGGGAATGGGCGGGGTCCTGGTCGTGACCCGGAGAGTATAAGGGCGTCGTGGCCTTGGTGAACCTCCAGGACGTGGAATGAATGACCTGGAAGTCTCTGCGGGTCGCTTCGGGTCCCACCACCATCGTCACGTTGTTCGTCACCTTCGGGACAGGCGTTGTGATGGGAATAATATAATGAGAATGAGAATGAGAATGAGAATGATAATAACAATGACAATAACGATAACAATGACAATAACAATAACGATAACGATAACGATAACGAGAATGACAATGACAACGACAACAACGACAACGACGACAATTATAATGATAATGATAATGATAATGATAATGATAATGATAATGATAATAATAACAATAACAAACAAAAATAAATCAACAAATTTCCTGCACTTACCTCCGCATCGTAGACTTTCGTGACGCAGTTGATCCTCGTGTCTAAATGCGGATGATCAGGCAGAAGCATTTGAAGGTTGACCTCGAAGTGCTGGTCGTTCTTCCCCGAGCCGAGGTTGAGCACTTTACCGTCAAGCACCACCACTTGGCCTCCCCAAGTGACCTAAGGGGATGTGAAAGTTTGGTTAGAGAGGAAGGAGGGAAGGAAGGAAGGAAGGAAGGAAGGAAGGAAGGAAGGAAGGAAGGAAGAAAGGAAGGAAGGGAGGGTGGGGGG
The DNA here is from genome assembly GCF_019202785.1 of Penaeus chinensis. Classification (NCBI taxonomy): domain Eukaryota; kingdom Metazoa; phylum Arthropoda; class Malacostraca; order Decapoda; family Penaeidae; genus Penaeus; species Penaeus chinensis. The sequence goes on from NC_061836.1 coordinate 30,683,730, forward strand.
AAAGAAGGAAGGAAGGGAGGGAAGGAGGAAGGGGGGAAGGGAGGAGGGAGGGAGGGAGGGAAGAAGGGAGGGAGGAAGGAAGGAAGGGAAGGAAGGTATGGTCAGGATGGTGGGAGGATGGGAGAGAGGAAGGGAAGGAGGGAGGGAGGGAGGAGAGAATGAGGAAGGGAGGAAGGGAAAAGTAGGGAAGAGGGGAAGGGTAAGAAGGAGGGAGAGAGAAAGGACGAGAGAGAAAGAACGAAAGATAATCAGAAAGAGACAGACAAAATAAGAAACATTTCAAAATAGAATTCTCATTGGCGAATCCCACCGCCAAGTTAATCCCAGAAACCACAATACCGTAAAGATTCCACCTTCCTCGCAAGACCCAGACTGACCTGCACTTGGCCTTCTACAGCCTTGTCCCTGAGAGCAAAGGAGGCTTCGAGACCTAGGGCGTGGCTGGGCGTGGAAAAGTGCAAATTCTTGATTGTTAAAACTCTGTCTCCTTTGGCCGGCGTTCGGTACTCTACGGTGCCTGGAGTGGGGAGAGATCAGAGATTACAGACGAATACGATATACTTAATGGGAATAACCGTTTACACATATAAATCTGTTTGTATGTACACAGAGACATGCAGATTTATGAGCGCACACATACACATATATATGAAGGTAAATGGACGCACACATACACTCACATATACAGGTAAAGGAATAGACACACACACACACACACACACACACACACACACACACACACACACACACACACACACACACAACACTCAATCCCCCCCCCCCCCCACACACACACATCCACTACCCAACTCCACCCTCACACACACACACCCATTCACCCCCCCCCCCCCTCCTCCACACACCCACACCTACCTTTGAGAGCTGCGTCGAAGTACTCCTTAAGCGTCCCTTCGGTGTACAGGTCGAGGGTGAGGCTCCGGACCTTCTCTGAGAGGTACCTGGCCATGTAGCCCTCCAGCAGGGCGTCCTCCTGAGTGCCGGGGTAAGCGATCACCAGACGGGGCTTCACACTCACCTGGTGAAAGGTATTAGGGTTGTGGTATCATCTCTTTGGTTTAGCGATTTTGTGGTATCGTGATTTTGTGGTGTCGGGATTTTGTAGAAAGTGATTTTGTGGTGTCGGGATTTTGTAGAATGTGATTTTGTGGTGTCGGGATTTTGTAGAATGTGATTTTGTGGTGTCGGGATTTTGTGGTATTGTGATATCGTAATTTTGTGGTATCGTGATAACGTGATTTTGTGGTATCGTAATTTTGTGGTATGGTGATTTTGTGGTATCGTGATAACGTGATTTTGTGGTATGGTGATTTTGTGGTATCGTGATAACGTGATTTTGTGGTATCGTAATTTTGTGGTATGGTGATTTTGTGGTATCGTGATAACGTGATTTTGTGGTATGGTGATAACGTGATTTTGTGGTATGGTGATTTTGTGGTATCGTGATAACGTGATTTTGTGGTATCGTAATTTTGTGGTATGGTGATTTTGTGGTATCGTAATTTTGTGGTATGGTGATTTTGTGGTATCGTGATAACGTGATTTTGTGGTATGGTGATTTTGTGGTA
>NC_061836.1:30690315-30695315 GCF_019202785.1 Penaeus chinensis
ATTAGAGTTGAGAAGGGACGTATAAGAAGCCTCGAAGAACTGATCCAGCCACTGGTCGAGCATATCCTCCCACTGCAGCGTCAGAGGGTCCAGAGCATAGGACGTGAAGAAGTGATCCTGACCCCCCGAAGCCACGTAAGCCCAGCCACGCAATTCCGTCACCACCTCCTGCTTCACCTGTTCGTGGATGTGTTGATTGGCTTTAAAAGGTGACCTGAAGTACTGTCGGTGTTTGTGATTTGTGTTACAGGTGCATGGTGGATGGCACTATGCATACACGTGTATGTGAAACGTCACAAGTGGATTGTATATGTAACGAAACTGAAAATAAAATTGTTTGTTTTGCTTTACATCTGATCTCAATAATAAAAAAAGGAAAAAAAAAAAAAAAAAAAAAAAAAAAAAAAAAAACATAACACACACACACACACACACACACACACACACACACACACACACACACACACACACACACACACACACACACACACACACACACACACATTCGACATAATCCAAAACGTAAACCTTCACTCATTTCTTCACAGCACCAACCAGTCACAAATCCCCTACTTTGGCTAGAATGGCCTTGACGTCATCCACGCTGTAACTCCTCTTCTCCCTCTGGTGGGTCTCGACGAAGTCCCTGGAGGCGCTCGTGAACACTTCCCGGAGCTTCTGCAGGAGGGACTCGACCCAATCGCGGACCGTGCCCCCCGCTGAGCCGTCGTGGCCGAACAGAGTCTGGATTAGGTCTTCCAGATTTTCCAGTCGACCGCCAAACTGTAAAAAAAGGGGGAGATCAGTTCAGTGTATGTCTTTGTATTTGGATCTATATCTATTTCTGTCTATATCTATATCTATTCATATATTTATATCTATGCTGGTGTTTATTTCCATGTCTATATCTATGTTTATATCAAATATATATAATTTTTCTTTTCTTTTTTTTTCTTTTCATTTCCAAAAACAAGGTGTTTGTTGGTAATGACACTTGAGGATCAGGAAATTTTTGGTACAGGTTGCCATGCAAATAAGCAGAATAAATAAATAAATAAATAATAGCAATAAAATGAATAAATTAATAAATACCAGATTGCCATCCCCTGGTGTAAGTTCCCGTTTTCTCTATTTTATTACAGTCTTCTGTTTAAGCATCAATACAACCGTAGATATATTTCCTTATTCAAGCATTACAACATCTTACCTGAACGCTCCCGCCAAAGTATTTCAACCACGAAGAAGTCAGGTTAAAGTCGACGCTCCTCGGCAAGAAAGAACTCTGGAACACGACGTCGGTTTCGAGCAGCGTGTCCGAAACGCCTGTCACCGACGTCAGATTCGCTATCAGGTGCTGGGAAAACTGACGGACGTCTTTGCTGCCGTCGCTGTCACTGGGCACGAAGCTGCTCACGTAGGACTTGACTGTGAGGTTTAAGGGTGATTTTATTATGTATATTAAGTGTAAATGTTTACCATAAAAAGCGTTTCTTAAACACTAAATTATGCTAATATACAATGCCAGGTTGCACTTCCCAGAATTAAACTTAATTTAATTAAAACGTAATTGTTTTCCAAATTTATCTTTGAATATTATAGTTGGTATTTTGAAGTTGATTCTATCGGCATATACACATACATACATACATACATACACACAAGCATATTCATACATACATACATACATACATATATAGATAGATATTGCTTCCATTTCGGAGATGCCTCTGTTCATATATCAGTTTTGATACCTCAATTCACGATTTCCAATCTCATACCTTGGGTGTCTGAATCCCTCTTGATGATGAGGATGGCCGCATCTTCGGCTTCGTTGGAATTGCAGGAGTGCAGGGACCGGAAGGCGGCAATCCGTAGCTCCGCCCCAACCGTTTCATTAAGGACCTCCCACTTTAGCCAGTTTGCGGTCTGCGGGCGCAAAGTGGTTGATGCCAAGGTCGGGCCGCGTTGGGCAAAGGGGAGACGTGAGAAAACGCTTGAGGTGGTAACAAGTGAAAATGAAACAAAAGTCTGTTTTTTTCTTTTTTTTAATTTCTATCTTCATTTTATTTGACTGCTTTTACACTTCTATATTAATAAATATCGATACCTATCTGCCCAACTATGCATCTCGAACTTTTATCAACCCATTAAACTCCCCAGTTACAGATGTAGGTATGCATGTATAAATCCATTTTTATAAACATATCCCTACCACATTATATACAAGGCAGATAACGATACAGAGACCCAGGCAACCACCGACTAACCTGCATAGGGCAAGGTCCTCGGCCGAGTGCGATAACGGCGGCCACACGAACCGTTGTGTTCACGTTCGCATCCCCGCCACATGTCTGGAGGATTTCACTCACCCCTCGCCCATACACGCCTACATTGCCCAGCCCTCGCATTGCCAACACCGTCTGTAAGGTAAGGTAAATCCTAGACGTAATGAAATGTGAGAAAAATAAATAAGGGTGATTTCATGAAGGAAATTGGTCATAATTACACGAAAAGGAGCGAAAGAAAAAATGAAATATATACAGAAAAAACGTACTCAGTGTTACCAACTCTCGAAATGGAACATTACCTGGTGGACGCCATCTGCATCCGCGTGGCTGCAGGCGGTGAGACGACTCGCCAGCTGGTCTATGATTGCCACTACCGCTTGGGCGAGGCCACATCTGTCACCACCTGTCATTGGAAGTTTGGTCGTGCTATCAGATTTATATCTCAGGGTAGCCTTACATATATCTTGAAATTGCTAGCTTTCGATGGGATCAGATAAGTGAAAATTAATGCGTGAAAAATTCGATGAATATAATCCTATATTTAGGAAATTCCATTGTAAATATCTTTACGCATAACGCGCCACATCATACCTTGCTGACACCTAGAGTTGTTGAGGACACATCGTCGCCGCCCACGGACGCCCACGCACGCCTCCTCGGCCGCCCTTCTCGCCATCCCTGACACGCCAAGGACGGCCTGCTGCCAGTTGGGACCCTCGAGGAGCTCCTGAGGAATACGACAAGCCAAAATGAATACCTATACCATACTTAACATTACTCCTCCCTACCTACCTTCGTGTTGTTAAATCTCTGTATTTCCTTAACTCTGAATTTAGTGAGAAAAATATGCATTTATCTAGAACTTCAACCCAAGGGGCACTGAGGACATCAGGTCATACTAGGCGAGGTCAACGTTCATGGCCGTCGGCAAAGGATACTTTTGTTTAAGTGCAATGGAGGGGAGGAGCTGGATGAGGCGAGTACACACCGGTACAGACGCGGCGTGGAGGCAGGGTCTGAAGTTAGTCTAGACGGGTTTTACTGTGCATTGAGAACTGCCTCACTTTTCGTGTAAAAACAGAGTATTAGGGCGCACCAAGAAAAAAAAAAAAAAAAATAAACATAATACTGTCTGTGTCTAGAATCCCGTGCAAACAGATATCATCATTAAAGTAATCACACTACCCTTGCTAGGACACCCGAATCATGACAGATAGCTTAACACAGAGTGCACTGTCTACAAATGCATCCTATTTACATCTGATAAATCTATCATTCTACTTGACAAGCCGGGCATACCATACAGGTGTGAAGGGCGTCCTCGGTGGGGCCTCGCACGTGCCCCAGAGAGCTTATCCAGCTGGGCCTGTAAACAACTGCCCGTGACGTCATCAGTTGACACTTGGCTGCAGCAGCCGCGGGGGAAGTGGAGTCACGGAGTGCGTCCTCGAACAACTTTCTAAAATGAGTGGAAAAAAAGTATAATACAATACTAATATAGGAAGAAAGTATAACACAATACTGATATCAAGGGTAATACATCTAATGCATTCATCGTGCTCATTTCTTAAAGCCATTTAGAAGGTGGTTGTAGTAAGAAGTGGATTCACTGGTTATGCCGATCCCGTTAAAACTATACGCATCCTTTTAAAGCCAGAAGTTTGGTATTAGTTCAGTATTCGCGTGCATGTGAGGATCATAAAAAATGGTTTATCGTTTCCCCTAAGTCATCATAATGTATTATGGGATTCGGAAACTTGAATCAATGTTCCATCATGAAACTACTATAAATATACGAAACACGGATATGAATATATCAAACTACTGATACAAATAAACAAACTACTAATCTAGATATATGAAACTCCTAATATATATATATATGTAATAACTAATGTATATATAAAATTATCATATATATACGAAATCATAATATATATACATATATATACGAAATTACTATTATAAATAAACGAACTACTGAATTACTAATATAAACACACGAAACTATTACTACAAAGAAACGAAACTGCTAATTATCCCAAACAAGACAAACTCCGACGAGAACTTACAGAACTCTGTTATGTCGGCCGCAGATATCCCCCGACGTCTCCTCCTTGAACACACGTATGATCTCATCTTTACTCAAATCCTTAAGGCTTGACACCAAAGTAGGGTAAAACAAGGTTGCTTTTGGCGTAACGCGGTGTTCCGCTTCGTCGCACATCTCCTGCAGAAGTTGCCTGACGAGGTCGTAAGGTTGTTTGCCGCTTGCTTGTTGGAAGGCAGCGTTGTTAAGGTTGAGTTCGACGAGGCCTGTGTAGGGAGAGGGAGCCAGGCGCTAGGAAGGTAATTGTGTTGTTTGTCTTTGTGAGTTTATTGATTTATATTTTATTTCCTTCTGTTTATTATTTGAGTTGATTGTAGGATGATATTTGGTGTTTTGATAAGGACTTTAGTATCGAGTTGATTAGAGTATGGTATTTAGTGCTATAATAATCTTTTTGGATCACCAGTCTTTACTATATCCTCCTCTCCCTCTCTCCCTCTATCCCCCTCCTTCCATCCTTTCTCTTCCATTCCCTCTCTCCCCACCCTCCTCCCCCTTCCCCCTTCTCTCTTCCTCCTATCCTTTCCTTCCCCTCTCCCTCCCCATCCCTCCCCCTCCTTTCTCTTAATCTCTTCTCTTCCTCCCTCCTCTCCCTCTTTTAC
>NC_061836.1:30730315-30735315 GCF_019202785.1 Penaeus chinensis
ATTAAAAGAATCATAAGTCTAAGGGAATCGCAAGTCTAAGGGAATCGTTAGTTTAAGAGAATCATAAGTCTAAGGGAATCGCAAGTCTAAGGGAATCGTTAGTTTAAGGGAATCGTAAGTTTAAGGGAATCGCAAGTTTAAGGGAATCGTAAGTTTAAGGGAATCATAAGTTTAAGGGAATCGCAAGTTTAAGGGAATCGTAAGTGTAAAGGAATCGCAAGGCTAAGGAAAGCGTAAGTTTAAGGGAAAAGTAAGTATAAGGGAATCGTAAGTATAAGGGAATCGTAAGTTTAAAGGAATCGTAAGATTAAGGGAAGCGTAAGTTTAAGGGAATCGTAAGTTTAATTTGAGATTTGTTTTGGATACGATACCTGGCTGGTCATGTGTTTGGAAGGATGCGTTTTCACGCTGGCGACAATACGTCTACACAAATATCAGTCCGTTGATAAGTTTCGCTCATTGACGTTGACGACACGGAGGCTAACATTCATCCTCGGCAAAAATGAACGTGTCTTAACGAAAGACAATATCAAGGGAGAGTTTATGTATTGTATAGATAAATCATGTCTTATTTTTTCTCGACAAGTAATCAACCTTAATAGAACTCAAACAACATGTGCATAATAGTCGACCTTCAAACTTCCTGACGCCACAGAAAGTAGGAAGCAGCTGCGCCCCGCCGTTCGCCCCCGACGGATCCTCGACCCCCGCAGGAGCCAAGCGCAGAACTCGCTCCTCACTAAGCTGGCCAGGTTTCGCAAGAACTAAGGACTTGCCTGGTTGCTCCTGGGTCTTCTGGATTCCCCAGGACTTCCTTCGAAAATCCTTCCCTTCGCCCAACCTCTCTCTTGTATTTGTTTTTCATATTTCACTTCATATGTTCTTTCTTATATGCCTTGCTGAAAAATAGATATAAAGCGTTGAATTTTGATGAATTTTAATTTATATTACAACCTTGTCCTACAGGAGTTCTTAGACTTCTTAAAAATGTATAAACCCATTATTGGAATTAGCTGTATTTTAAAACTTGAAATGCATTCTTGCTGAAAAATAGATATAAAGCGCTGAATGTTGATGAATTTTAATTCATATTACAACCTTGTCCTACAGGAGTTCTTAGACTTCTTAAAAATGTATAAACCCATTATTGGAATTAGCTGTATTTTAAAACTTGAAATGCATTCTGACACATAGAAAATGGGTTGCATGATGCAGCGACAGTGCGATCGCTTGCAACTTATAGCCAGGGATATTTTGTCACTGTTTAACATTCCCTGCTCCAACGTTATACTATTAATGTCTTAAATGACCGCGATCCCATGTTAAAACTCAGTCAATGGACGCGAGGTTTAAACAAATTTATCTTAAGCCTAGTAAGCAAAAATCAAGAAATATATATATATATATATATATATAAATACATACACACACACACACACACACACATATATATATATATATATATATATATATATATATATATATGTGTGTGTGTGTGTGTGTGTGGGTGTATATACATATATACAGAATGTCTAAAAGATGTGGAAGAACTAACTATACGGGGCCGCCTCCACCGTGACTTCAGTCTGCGTAGGGCTGCACCAAGACCTCTTCTCAGCAGGAGTATAAAGCGCAATAGACTGATGTTTTGCAACCAGGACAAGAGTTTAACTCCGGAACAATGGAAAAAGGTCCTTTTTTGTACAAAAATACCATCAGATGTACAAGAACAATCTCGAAAACAACTGACCCTCGTTACACTGGCAAGGTGGTTAAATAATCTTCTGTGATGGTTTGGAGTGTTTTTTGTGGAGAACATGGTGATGAGGACCTTTATTTTTCATCACCGAACACAACAATGCATGATGCCAATGGGCACTTGTCAAAATACCTAAAGACAAAAAAAGTAAAGGTTTGATACAATTCTTTCAACTGTTTCTAATGTTGGTTCTGTATTTTTTAGGTCAGTTTTGCAGAGGGTCGCAACTAATGTGTATATATATATATATATATATATATATATATATATATACGTATATATATGTATGTGTATGTATGTATGTGTATGTGTGGGCGTGTGTGATTTTCTCTCTCTCTCTCTCTTTCATAAACAAGGATGCCTACACGCAACAACGTATTTGATGAGCTCTAAATAATACACTGAGGAATCTGCAACTGCCACACATAATGTAGAAGGAGGCAGGGAACACGAAAGGACAGAGAAGGACTAAGTATTCTTCTGGTAATGCTATTTCGATTCGCTGTTATTGTTTTCTTCTTCTTCTCTTGATTTTGATTAATTCGCTAGTCTGTTTTGTAGCAGATAAAAAAAAGAGAGAGAATGAATTGTGAAATACTGAATACCATTCCTCTATCAGTTGTTTTAAGGTTAAATTGATATCAGAAGAAAAGCAGTATGGATGATTAACTGAAAATCATTATTACTCTTAATACATGTTCAAAAACTTGGTCATAAGTTCCATAAGGTATCTGGAAAAGACAACATATTGTTCATACATTTTATTATTTTTTCTTTTTGAAAAGAGATAGTTAAAACAAAGGCAAATATATAAAGAATAATGAAAAAAGAAAAAAAAAAAAACACAAAGGAAAAACGTAGAGACTTAGTTACAGAAAATATAACGACGAACCGAACGGGTGATGGACTATAAAAAAAAAAAAAAAAAAAAAAAATCTCTTTCCTTATATATATATATATTTTTTCTCTCTCTCTTTTTTATAAGAGAATTAGATTTTCTCTCATTCTTTCTCTTTACTTCTCACATACTCTCTCTCTCTGCCTCTTTAGAAAGGTTAAAAGTAGCGGTTCTAAGCCACATGGGGACGGCGTCGAGTAGAAGAGGTTCCTTAACGGCGATTGGTCTTGGCCAGCTTGAGGAGGAAGCTGGTCTGAGCGCGCGTGCGGGTCTTGAGTTCGCCCTGGTAAGCTAGGGGGGCGTCGCTGGTTCCTGTGGAGGGAGAGAGAGGGGGTTAGGGGGATAGTGGGGTAGGGGGAGAAGAAGAGGGGGAGGAGGGGGGAAAGGAGGAGGAGGAAGTGGAGGAAGAAGAAGGGGAGGAGGAGGAGGAGGAGGGGGGGAAGAGGAGGAGGAGGCAGAGGTGGAGGCGGAGATGGAGAAGGGGGAGGAAGAAGAGGAGGAGGAGAAAGAGATGGATGAGGAAGAGGTGGAGGAGTAAGAAGAGGAAGAAGAGGAGTTGGAGGAAAATGATAACAAATATGATAGTAATACTAATGATTTCAACATTAATAATCCCAATAACAAGAAGAAAAAAATCAACTGAGAGAACCTCATAAAAACAAACAAACTAAGAAATCATTCCCTCTAAAAAACAAACAAAAGTGACAAAAGAAAAAAAAAGGAACATGCCAGAAAAAAAGTGATATTAATAATGATAACAAAACGAATAGTAATAACAAAACTCAAAGGTATTCTCACCGCAGTTCATTTCGTCATCGCCGCCGTAACAGTCGTAGTAACCGTCACAATGCCAGTCAGAAGGAATGCAGTGCCCGTTGTCGCAGACGAAGTCCGTGTCCTGGCAGTCTGCGAGTGCGAGGGCGTGGGCGGGAGTTTAGTTATTGTACTCAACACGCCCACTCATGCATTCAGTCTTTCAGACTTGCAAGAACTAATATAATTTAGTCTCTGTCTCTGTCTGCCTCTCTTTCTCCCTTTATATATATATATATATATATATATATATATATATATATATATATATATACACATATACACACGTATGTGTGTGTGTATGAAAATATATATAAATATATGTATATACATATGTATATATATACACAAATATATATATATATATATATATATATATATATATATATATATATATATATATGCATATGTACGTATATATGTGTGCGTACGTGTATGTGTGTAATAAACAGACAAACAGATATATATATATATATATATATATATATATATGTATATGTATATGTATATGTATATATATGTATATATATATATATATATATATATATATATATATATATATGCGCCATTATATGTATAAACATGTATATATTTGTATATATTTACATATATGTATATATTCTTACATATATGTGTATACATATGCATACATATATACACATATATATATACATATATATACACTTATATACATAATATACATACATACAAATAGGCAGATACACGAGCCGATAAATAAACGATGTAATAGATATACCACACAGAACATGACTATTATCCTTCGCCAGACACTAACCGCACACAATCTCATCTTCTCCTCGGTGACAATCTTCGAATTCGTCGCAGACATAATATTCGGGAATGCAGGTGTCCTCCTTGCAGTGGAAGCCGGAGCTGCACTCAGCTGTCAGTCGTGATAGATGGGTGAATTGGTGAAGGAGTGGAGGAAGGGATGGATAGTAGAAAGGATGGAAGAGAAAAATACATTGGAGATAAATAAGAAAAAAATAAAGAGATAGGTAGATAGATAATGAGATAAATAGATGATAGATATAAAGAGATAGATAGATGAATGAGGAGATGGGTCGATAAATAGGAGGAATATGGAGATGGGTCGATAAATAGGAGGAATATGGAGATAGGTAAATAAATGAATGAATGGTATAAGATTATATGAAATAAATGAATTAATGTATAGGTAAATAAGAATTCAACGAAGAAATTAATTAATTGATGATAGATAGATGAATAAATAAATTAATAAGGAAACATATAAATAATAGACATATAATTAAGAGACAAAATACTATAACAGATTAAAGAAATTAATTGAGAAACAGAATGATAATAATGTCAATAGCATCCGATACAGGCTATTACAAATAAAGTTAATTGATAATGTAACGATACATGACATTTGGGTAAATTAATTATTAGAAGGAAAGGGGAAGTAACAGGTCCAACAGCTAGGCCATATGAGATCAGAAGAAGTTGTTTAGCCATACTCACTGCAGGCAGTCTCATCATCTC
>NC_061836.1:30740315-30750315 GCF_019202785.1 Penaeus chinensis
CAAAATTTCTGATACTATTACTACTATCAAAATTGCTACTACTAACTATTACTATTATCATCATTACTGTTACTATCATCATCCTTACTATTACCATTATCATAACTGTTACTCTCTCTTACTATCATCATCATTATCCATATCATCATTATCTCCCAGACTAAATTCTTGCAAGGACCGGGAAATGCACAGTTGACAAAGGAAATAGCCAATGACGATTATCATGATGCCATTCGTCGTTCTTGTGAATCATTTTCAGTTGAGGAGGAGAAGGAAAAGAAGAAGAGAGGGAGGAGGAGGAAGGAGAAGAAGGAGATTGATTTCCGTAATAAAAAAAAAAAAAAAAAAAAAAAAATCTTAAAAGAATTATATAATGAATATATAAAATAAATATATGATAAATATATAATATCTGAAAATGAATATATAATAAATGCATCATAAATTGAATATTAAATAAATAAATAAATAAATATACAATAAATATGTCATATCTTAAATAGATACATAATAATATTGAATATATAATATATCTTTATTAAGTATATAATATCTTAAAAGGTGATGGTACAATGCCAACACTTCTTTAATCCTTCGGTTATTTGAAGATTTTTTTTTTTAAAGAATGCTGAAAGGGGAGGAAAAAGAAGAAGATGGGAGAAGAAAAAGAGAAGAAGAAGAAGAAGAAGGAGGAGGAGGAGAAGGAGAAGGAAATGAGAAGGAGAAGGAGAAGGAGAAGAAATATGAGTAAAACAGAAGGAATTACTACAGGAGACTGAACACCTTATCACCCGAGGTTTAATAGTGACGTGCATTAATGTCATATTGTGATTGCCATATTGCATCTTTCACCACAATCCTTGTAACTGTAGCATATGTTTTCTGATAACAAGGTACTAGTCTAAAACACAAAGACCATTATATATATATATATATATATATATATATATATATATATATATATATGTGTGTGTGTGTGTGTGTGTGTGTGTGTGTGTGTGTGTGTGTGTGTGTGTGTATACATATTCTTTTCTTTCTTTCTTTCTTTTTTTTCTTTTTTCCTTCTCTCTTACTGAGGCGAAGATTCTTGGCAATGATGATGGTGTAGATTAGGTATATGTGTATATAATTTGCGGTAGATAAGGGCAGAATAATGGATTTTAGGGTAGATGAGTGTAGCTTAACTGCACATTTTGTAATGAATGTTGATAGATTTGATATACTTTGCAGCAGATAACGACAGATTAAAATCAAATTTTAGGGGAGATGAGGCTAAATTAGGAATAGATTTTGAGGCTTCTAACGGTAGGTTAAGAATAACTTTTGGGACTGAAGAGCCTAAATGATACTAGACAATGGGGGTAGATGAAGGTAGATTAAGGAAATATTTAGGGGTAGATGAGGGTGTGGCATAGAACGAAGTCTTTGGAAAATAGATTATATCGAAATACACTTGAGAACTTTTTAGGATCTATTGGCTACTGGATACATTTCTAATCCTTCTTGTTACAATCAGAACCCCTTTATTCTCATTAATCTGAAAATCAACATTTATTGTACGTGCTTCAACATGGTATCCTTATTGCAAGTGACATAAAAAGTTAATCCTATTACAGATTTCATCCACTAAAGTATTTACATCACAGTATATTAACTATTTACCCTAATGTCAGGATATGTCGTCAGAGTACATAGATAAAGTATGATATATTACCTCAAACAATATCCTTGGCTTCTCTGAGTAACAAAATAGCTTCCAATATTTTTTTTTTTTTTTTTTTTTTACTTAAACATTTTCTGCTGAGTCAACAACTAAGGTCATTAGCTGCATATACAGTGATAGAGTGGGGCTTGGGGGGCGAAACCCCTAAGTATAGCATTATGACAAAGTATTGAGGCGAAAGGGGGTAAGAATGAGTTAACAATTAGAAGAAGGGGCTGAAGAAGAGAAGGAAAGGGAAAAAGGGAGAAGAAAAAAACATGCAAAATTAGTTGAGTCCCAATGCAGGGGTTATGCCTAAACTGGGCCCTCAGTCTCCGTCTCCTAAGCCCTCCGACGACAACGAGCAAGGAAGGGGGGGGGGAGGGTTGGGGAGATGTTCCACGGATATCACATAGACTGGAATATGACGGTATACTTATTAATTTTATACTTACTAACCTAGGTCACTCTGTGGTTAGAAACTGATAATATTATAGTCGAATACAATTGGTTCCAACAGTAATTCGTCACCTATATCGGGGGAGTAATTTACACTATACTTAATTTACCTTACATTTTAATAAGTAAACAAATGGATAATTGATGCTAATAACATTGAGGAACTATGAAAATACTTTGGCACAATTTTGATATCTTTGGTGGGAAAATCCCGGCCTCATTATGAGTCCATTAACAAATGAGTTTGTATATCGTCTCATATACTGCACATCAAACACATGGTTCCTCTTTATTCCACTTAAAATGTAACCAAGTACAACCTTGCTATCAAGCCACAAGAAGTCGTTCACTACCTGATAACTTTACTCTTTCTTTTAACGTTGAGCTAACAGTTATATCTGTAGCTGTGAGTTCTAATCTTGCCACAGTAATGTCACTCTAGACTTCGACAATGCAAGTACACAATGAACTTGTCCTTGTTCACTTGTCTTAATATGAGCATAACCCATAACTATCCTGTTTAACTGTTCAACTGACTTGACCTTCCCAAATTCATTGGGCCTGTAGCATCTCGGAATCTTTGTCCCTTTCAACTGCATCAAGTAATCTTTCTATCGTATCCACTGTTATTTCAAGTCATCTCATATGTCATCATTCCAGTCTACTATAATTGAAATATTCTCTTACTTGTGTTTTATTTTCCTAAATCCAACATCGTCCTGTATTTTGTTGTGCCTCTTCTCGTTACGCCCATCAGGAACAGCTTGTAATGCGTATCTCCTTTTTGATGAATACCCGCTTTTCTTTCATGTGAATTCTGCTTTCATACGAGTAAGGAATATCTTTGGTCTCCCTTTTATGTATCATACTTTAACCAACCCCTGACCATACTTCAGCTAATCCTTGAAAATAAGCGGTTTCTTAGCATTTTTTCCCCTCATTATCATGTTCATAAACCTTTGTTCATTTCGCTTCCACCTTTCAGATTATCACAGTATTTTGATCTCCAAATTTTGTCTTCTCTCTTTCCCTTATGCCTCTGTTTCTGTAGCACCGGTTGTGTTGGTTACTAGTATTTTTGTCCCAGACTTGTTTATTTCTGATACACTTTCCTTCCTACTTCCTAAAGTAATGAGGTTATGCCTTTGACTCATTGCTATTATTGTTTTATAAGAGACTAGATGACAAATTCCTTTTCCTCTGCAGTGAAATCACACACAAAAAAATAAATAAATGAAATAAAATAAGATAAAGGTGTATCTTGCACTATCTGAAAATTAATATATAAACTAAATTCCGTATATCATTAAGAGTTGGTAAAACAACTTCTTTCTGTAGGCGATGACCATCATTATTTGAAATATATGGCCACCCCTCCTGAAACCATTTGCTCTCATAAAGTTATGACCAAACTTATTCTTGAATATACTCTTAGCTTTAAGAAAACTTTGTTCTTCATGGATCCATAGAAATCCTCTAATGGTATCCTTAGCTTTCCCACTAGTACATCAACTTAGAGAAAGGTGTAGTTGATTCAATTCAACAGTTAGAAGTTAAACACCTCTTTCAATACACTGATGTGTACAAATTGACTTGATCAATCTTGTGCAACTGATGTTCGTAATTGTTTGGTTGGTTATACCAGCATACACGTTGGGATGTTGTGGGATCTGTCGGCTCTTAAATACATCTTCAGTTCTCCTGTTTAAAATTTAACTCCGTCCATTTCAGGTTTATTTTATTCTCCTTCCCATTCTCGTTAATCAAAAAAATTAACATATTGACTATCACATGCTTCAACATATTACCCTAATTTCACATAACACCAGATATTAATCTTACTACATTTTCATCCACGTAAGTCTTCGTATCACAATATATGAAATACTTATTCTAATAAGATAATACATCAACATTTCGCAGGACACTTTACCTCAGCCGGCTCCCCAAGCATCCCTGAGGAGAGATTATTTTTGTAAATGCCCAATAGATGTTGCATGCATTCGAAAAAAATAACATTAGGGTATACTTACCTATTCTATATTTACCCCTATTTTGGTGAATATCACAGTGAATATGAACTAGAAATATTTTAGGTGAATACAGTACGGGCTCTATAATAGCAGAGGGTAGATTGTGAGTAGATTTTAGAGTAGAAGAATAAGAGGGTATTTTGATATCTAAGAACAGATTTGCGGTAAAGGGAAAATATAAGATGTTCGAGGGTGAATTAAGGTTAATGAGTAATGATCAGAGAAGATTAAGATAATGATTATTTTTAGTGAGTTTAAGTAGATTCCTGAAGATGAGATATACTCGGATGATGGCTGAGATTATCATCATTTTTTTTTTTTATAACATCATTACTGTTCTATTATCAGCACCAGTATGTTATTTTGCATTATTATCATCATGATTATCATCATCATCACTGTTATAACCACAGACATCATCATTATCATTATTACAATCTTCATTATCATAGCATATATTATCATTATCCCTATCATTATAACCACTTACACAATAAGAAGGCATAACTCGTAATAAGAATAAGGATAACATTAACCCAAATCCTACGGGCATGGCATGTACGCGCGTGTCATGCCCACTGTGAGTTTAGTTTATAAATTGTTTTTACGCATAGATGGCATAGAAGTCACCAATGAGCCAATTACGATTACTGCCTGTCTTAACCGTTTATGAAAGTATTTTATGTTATCTTATTTTGCTGTTTGTGTGTCTATAACATTATAGTAATCGAAATGTCTATATTAAAAATGACACCATCGATATTCATAACATTTGTAAAAATAGGAAAGGTGAAATTACGTAAGGTCACAAAGGCTGCAAATTGACTCCTTCGTGGCTAAGCACTAGTAGAGCCATCTATTTGCAGAGACATTTCACAAAAAAAGAGTATTTTCCTGGTGGCATTGAATTAGATAAGTATATACAAACAACAGCAGAAATAACAATATCATAACAATAAACATATAAATTAATCAATATAAATTCTAAAGACTTGTTTCTCATCTCATATTTTTTATTTTTTTATTTGTGCATCAGGCCCCAAGGACAAAAACCATCTGGGAAGTTACAAGGCGTTTCAAAAAGTCGTTAACCTTTATATCTGTTTTCTTGTACTTATCTGTTCATTTTAATTATGCACACACACACACACACATACACTGAACAGCATTAAAAGACAAAATAAAAAGAGGTCTGCAAATCTCTCTAAAATATTCTTTACTCCAATTATTAATCTTTATTTTGATTTATACCGACCATCTAATTTACCCTCTGCTACTTTAGGGACCTTCCTGTATCAATCTAAAACACATGGATCTAAAACATTGTAACAAATGGAAAAATACACTTGTTTTTCTCTAATATGAACAAATGGTAAGAAATCAATTTTCATCATTCGCTCACACAAAACAACACAATCTCCACATAATCATTTATATCTTTATTTTCTTTCATTCTTCCTTATTTTTTAATCCATTTATCACCAAAGATGTTGACAATCGCCAGTTCCCACGTCCCTGGGAGGTATTACTGAATTGGCTGCATCAGAATTCAACTTACTTATCGAAAACAAAGCAAGATTATTCGATAAAGCATTGATAGACATTCTGTGTGGGGGGGAGGGGGGAGGGGTTATGGTCAGTTAAAATTCGGATTAAAATGTATAAAATAGTTGAGTTATCGCGTTCCTCGTTACTTGTCCGTTCCACCATGTTTGGGAAGTTACTGATTGCATTCGGGTTGGTTGCGGCCGCGGCGGGTGAGTTTGACGGATATTTAGTTGTATTGATAAGACATGAAGCATTTTTTTCTACCGAAACATATTCATGGCAAGTTATATTAAACGCATATAAACAGGCATACACATGAATACCACTATGCACGCACGCGCACGCACACACACACACATCTTTTTTACTCGAAAGATATTTTTGCATCATGGCAATCACTTCCTTAATATTTACGACGATGGAGACTGTGTTTGTTAAACAACTTTTTACCTCTCAAAAAAGACAAAAAAAAAAAAAAAAAAAACATAACGGAATTGCTTTCGACAAGAAAAATATACTGATAAACCTACCTGTCTATGTAACCCACACATATATGGTCCTCTACTCTAGATAATCTAAAATTATCTGCTGAGGTCATTAGCGGCGAATACCTTGTGGGATTAATGTTAAAATATTTGAAACATTTGAAAATCTACGAGTAATTAATGTTAAAATATTTGAAACATTTGAAAATCTACCAGTAATTAATGTTAAAATATTTGAAACATTTGAAAATCTACCAGTAATTAATGCATATTGGCCTTCTGTAAATCTACTCGTGTTTGGTCGTCATATAACCCTTATATATGCCTGAAAATGCGTTTACTGAATATTTTCTTGGTTTAATATTTCATCTATAACATATACAGCATTATGCACACGTGCATTGAATTGAACAGATCAATACTTAAGCTATGATTTAAAGCATATACTAATATCTATTAAACGCATTTTCGGGAAATTGGTTTGAGAAACAAACACTGTTGTATGTATATGCCTTTCTAAAGCTTCCTCTCCAGCTCTCACTCCGCCAACGCTGATGTGTCTGAATTTTCCCTGGTCTTTATTCTTGTTCTTCAGCAAATCACTGTATTTCTCCTCAATTCCTATCTAGTCATACTTTTCCGGTGAGAATGCCATCCTTACTGTATTTCTTACTCGTGATCCGATAATATTTGAACCGCTGGTAAGGTTAACATGGAAAAATAATTAAACACGATAAAAGAACCTCTACTTTGCTTTGACTTTGCTTTATTTTCAACTTTATCTTGAAACCTCACGTAACTGCCCTTGTTAAACGTCCTTAAAACTAGGCATTTTTCTACAGAGCTCGTGGTTTATTTTACAGCTGCTCGGCTTGCAACATAGTACAAATTTCAAAACCGCTTTTTAGCTTAGTAATTCTACCGTACCGGAGGTGTTTGTGGTGGAGGGCGGGAGATGCTCCTAAAACCACTCTTTATGTCCCTCCTCTTCACTTCCTCCCTTGCCCTCTTCCCTCCCTTTATTTTCCCCTTCACCTCCTCCCTATCCCCTTTCTCTTACCCTCTTCCCCTCCCCCTCCCCTCTTCCTCCCCCCTCCTTCTTACCCCCTTCCCCTTCCCCTCTTCCTCCCCCCTTCCCCCTCCCCTCTACCTACCCCCTCCCTCCCCCGCTCGATTCCCAACCAAAACAATAACAAACCCACGTGGTCCGCAGCCACGTGTCGCCCGGGGGCCTTCGAGTGCACTCCCCAGTGCATTCCCCAGCGCTGGGTCTGCGATGGGCGTGACGACTGCTGGGGAGATGGAGACGACGAACTCAGCTGCGGTAGGTGATTTTGTTAGCAGTGTTATCTTTGTTGTTATCAGCTGTCATTGTTATAAGTTGTTAGCATTGTTATCAGCTTAAAAAACAGTTGTTAGCATTGTTATCAACTAAAAAAGCAATTATTAGCATTGTTATCAGCTAAAATAACAGTTATTGGCATTGTTGTTATCAGTTATCGTTGTTACTATCAATTGTTAGTATTGTTATTATCAGTTCAAATAAGCACTATTATCACGGTTATCATTTTTGTTATCAGTTGTAAGCATTGTTGTTACCAGTTATCATTGTTGCTGTCACTGTTGTTGACATTAATGTTGTTATCAAGTATCATTGCTTTCTTTGTTTTATCATTGTTGTTTCAGTTATAATTTTTGTTGATATCAGTTGTTGTCATTGTTGTCAGCTATTATTCTTGTTGTTATCACTGTTCTTTGTTGCTGTCATTGTTGTTATTGTTAGCATTGTTGTTATCATTTTATCATTGTTGTTATCAGGCAATCGTTGTTATCAGTTATCATTGTGTATTGTTATTATTGCTGTCATTTTTGTTATTATTTGGTGTTATCTTTGTTGTGATCATCGTTGCAATTGTAGTTATCAGTTATCATTTTTGTTACCATTGTTGTTGTTATTGTTAGCATTGTTGTTATCAGTTATCATTTTTGTTACCATTGTTGTTGTTATTGTTATCATTGTTGTTATCAGTTATCATTTTTGTTACCATTGTTGTTGTTATTGTTAGCATTGTTGTTATCAGTTATCATTTTTGTTACCATTGTTGTTGTTATTGTTATCATTGCTTTTATTATTGTTATCACTGTTGTCATGGTTGTTATTATTGTTGTTATCGGTATCATTGTTTTATCATTGTTGTTATCAGTTATCATTTTTGTTATCAGTTATCATTTTTGTTACCATTGTTGTTGTTATTGTTAGCATTGTTGTTATCATTTTATCATTGTTGTTATCAGTTATCATTTTTGTTACCATTGTTGTTGTTATTGTTAGCATTGTTGTTATCAGTTATCGTTGTTACTATCAATTGTTAGTATTGTTATTATCAGTTCAAATAAGCACTATTATCACGGTTATCATTTTTGTTACCATTGTTGTTGTTATTGTTAGCATTGTTGTTATCAGGCAATCGTTGTTATCAGTTATCATTTTTGTTACCATTGTTGTTGTTATTGTTAGCATTGTTGTTATCAGTTATCATTTTTGTTACCATTGTTGTTGTTATTGTTGTTTTTAAGGTTTGTTGTTGTTATTGTTAGCATTGTTGTTATCAGCTGTCATTGTTATAAGTTGTTAGCATTGTTATCAGCTAAAATAACAGTTATTGGCATTGTTGTTATCAGCTGTCATTGTTATAAGTTGTTAGCATTGTTATCAGCTTAAAAAACAGTTGTTAGCATTGTTATCAGCTTAAAAAACAGTTGTTAGCATTGTTATCAGCTTAAAAAACAGTTGTTAGCATTGTTATCAGCTTAAAAAACAGTTGTTAGCATTGTTATCAGCTAAAATAACAGTTATTGGCATTGTTGTTATCAGCTGTCATTGTTATAAGTTGTTAGCATTGTTATCAGCTTAAAAAACAGTTGTTAGCATTGTTATCAGCTTAAAAAACAGTTGTTAGCATTGTTATCAGCTTAAAAAACAGTTGTTAGCATTGTTATCAGCTTAAAAAACAGTTGTTAGCATTGTTATCAGCTTAAAAAACAGTTGTTAGCATTGTTATCAGCTAAAATAACAGTTATTGGCATTGTTGTTATCAGCTGTCATTGTTATAAGTTGTTAGCATTGTTATCAGCTTAAAAAACAGTTGTTAGCATTGTTATCAGCTTAAAAAACAGTTGTTAGCATTGTTATCAGCTAAAATAACAGTTATTGGCATTGTTGTTATCAGTTATCATTTTTGTTACCATTGTTGTTGTTATTGTTAGCATTGTTGTTATCAGCTGTCATTGTTATAAGTTGTTAGCATTGTTATCAGCTAAAATAACAGTTATTGGCATTGTTGTTATCAGTTATCGTTGTTACTATCAATTGTTAGTATTGTTATTATCAGTTCAAATAAGCACTATTATCACGGTTATCATTTTTGTTACCATTGTTGTTGTTATTGTTAGCATTGTTGTTATCATTTTATCATTGTTGTTATCAGTTATCATTGTGTATTGTTATTATTGCTGTCATTTTTGTTATTATTTGGTGTTATCTTTGTTGTTATCAGTTATCATTTTTGTTACCATTGTTGTTGTTATTGTTGTTTTTAAGGTTTGTTGTTATTTTTGTTGTTTTTAAGGTTTGTTGTTGTTATTGTTGTTTTTAAGGTTTGTTGTTGTTATTGTTGTTTTGAAGGTTGTCGAATATTATGTGAATATCTTTACAACGTACTTGTTTATAATTCTCAATGTATCATCTACATATCACATCGCACCTCACGCCT
>NC_061836.1:30760315-30772815 GCF_019202785.1 Penaeus chinensis
TCCTTAGAAGAGATTTGTGAAAAACGATGGGTCAGTGCCCTTGAAACACAAAATAAATAAAAAGAATTTTCGAAGACAAATCTGTAAGTTTTTTTACCAGTGAATTCACTTCCACCTTTCCTGACTATGAAGACTAGTGTAACTTGACCAACCAAGCTCATATGACCTTCATTCACTATTATAAGCCAGAATTTACAATATATGTTGTCTTACCTTAACATGGACGGACAATAAGACACAACATAATATCACAGCATGTTAGCATGTGCAAATACATCACTTGGTACACTTACAAATCACCTGGCTCATATTTTTCCTCTTGCTATACCTACTGGTATTTCAATTTCATTATTCTTGTCTGAACAATATTCCGAGGTCTATGCATGTTCTCACAGGATACTATTACTTTCACTGCAATTTTCTTAGCTGTGACATCCATGAATGAACCACAATAATTCTTAAATACGTCTCTTTAGCTTGAAAGAAAATAAACAGAAAGTCCTGTAACTTCTCTTTATACTCTGAATCAAAAGCTACTTGGACTGTGTTTCTCCTCCTGAGCAACATCATTTACAGTGGATAAAAGAGCCTAACTAGAGCTCAAGTCTTATTATATTTCTTACCTAACTGTTTATTGTACTTAAATAACACTTAATATTCAAGGAGTCACCTACAAAGCACCTAACAAGTCCACTATTCACCTGATGGCTGGTTCCTAGATTTATTCTTGATACAAAAGTCTGTCTGCAAATTATTCCCACATGCAAAATATTGTTTTTCATCTAGCAGTTCCTATTCATTAATGTAACCCCAAAAGGCCTTAGCTTTCCTTTGCTGCAACACTGCAAAAGGCATAAAATTTGCCTTTTCAACACAGCTAGATTTTGTTCTCTTATGCCTTCAGGCATAAGCCTGTGTTTTCCTGTTCTTTCCTCTGTTTTCTTATATACTAATTGCCAAACATAAACATAATTACTTCTACACATACCCTTACCCCCAACAGGCAGAGAAAGGAAAGCGGAAATATCTCACTGCTTTCTGAGAGGTTATGCTCCAAAATACACTTACCTGTGCATCCCCAGTCTTTAGAGATCAAAATACCAATGACTGGAGAGGCTTTTCACCTTCCCAACCACCAATAATTGCTAGTGTATTTATTCATAATCATCTTCATGTGGTGATATAAGTCACAAAAAAGGAAAAAAAATCATAATGATACTTAAAGGACTTTCAGACCAATAATTGGCCTAAAATACACTGCTCCAGACACTCCAGAGATTTAAAATCAAACTAACACTCAGCTAACATCTAGCTGTTTCTGTATGTCAATATGGAAAGTATTCTGGCAAAAAGAACTTTATGGCACATTAGGTCTTTCACTAACTTCAAAAATATCTAGAAGTTGTTTAGAAAATTCAGTGTCTACCTCCAGTAAAGATAGAAGTCTTTGCAAGCAAACCAATAACCAGATTTTCTGTAAGTATTCTCATCAACTGACAAGAAAAAGAGATACACGTTTCAACTTATATCATATAGTTTGGTTCTGAAAAAAAAAAACAAAAAAACACTACAATCCACAAATTTTTGAATGTCTTTGTATGACAAGTACTTTATACATTCTCAGGGTTGTGTCTAATGACTAGGGAATGCCTTTCAAAAAATAGCATCCATAAATGCTTCATAACAGAATAAGAAGGCACAACCAACTGCTACTGAATGTATAACTGTCCTCATCAGTTCCTCTGGGCACAAGTTTCCTTAACATTCCCTTCCTACTTAATTTTTTGCTTCCTTATCTCCATAAATTATTGTCACTATATCAATAAAGGCAGATAACTTTCATAATTCCAATCAACATATTCAAACTAAACAAATTAAGATAAAAAACAAAATGATAAAAATATATATTCATATATATATATGTAAATATACTACCTTACACTATATATACACATAGAGCTTACACAAAAATCTTGTAATTCATTGGTAAGATCTGACTAGCACGTTGTTTCCAATTGCATGATCATTCTGACTAGCATCTTCGCTTCATGTTATTTAATTAATCATATTTGTATGGCTTTGTTTAATACCACTTGTATAAATTTCTTATATTACCCTAAAACAACAAAACAGAGGAATGTTGTACCTGCGCAAGATTCTAAATAATATTGACATAGTACGTAAACCTTTCCAGCTCTGTGTTGTAATCTTCGAGTACTTGATGTGTGCAAAATTCAGGACTGACCTGCCGCAGCACCAACTCTCCCTGGTCATTTGCAAACACCTGTGAAGAGCAAAAAAGAGAGATATAACAATATAATTTTACATAAGATAATAATGCCATTTTTAGAAGAGAGACTTTCTTACTGCAAAACTAAAGTTAAGCAAATCCAAAATTAATTATCATCATTGGTAGTAGTAAAAATAGCAACCCCATCATCAAAATCATATGCAAACTTCACTTTATACGTAATCTTGGTATTTTCATGACAACCACTTACACCATGGAGAGGCTGATGTGAAGTTCTCTTTGTGGGAGCAATGTGGAATGAGCTTAAAACTCCACCTACTAAGCCTCCTGTTTCTACTGTCAGCACTGGGAAGATGTCACCTGCACTGAGGTCCCATATATGTAACCTTTAAAAAGAACACAAAAAATAAGAAACAATCTATGACATTGCTTTCTAGGTATTCAGTGCTATTGGTAATATTAATGCTTATATTTAATAATAATAATAATAATAATAATATTTCCTCTTCATCTTTTCATATATGCTAATAATCCAGAGCAAAATTTTATTCCACTATTTTATTATCAATTGGATCCTTATCCAAGAACATTACAACAGTCTCAGATGTAACAAGAATATGAGAGACAACAATAATAAAACTAAAATCAAACATAAATCACAAAATTCAAGAAGCTCTCACCATCTCCAAGAATATGCTATTCAAGATGTTTATAAGGCTGCATTTCATGTATAAAGATGCTAAGTAAACGTCTTTTTGAGAGATAGCCTTCAGTATAATCTTTCAGAAAAAATCACACATGATAAAATCATACTTGTTATTTCTAATAAAGACCCATATTCCTCCACAACAACTAAACTCAATCAAAGACTAACCTAGCATTAGCATCCAGCACGTAAAAGACACAAGGTCGGGCAGGTGACCACTGGAGGTCCACCACAGGGACACAGTCAGGAGAGGACTGCCAGGATGTTAGAGGCCTTTCCAGGGCAGTGCTGTGGAGTCTCACAACACCGTCACTGCCTCCAACGAGTATGTACCGGTGGTCATGAGGACATATAGCAAGGCAGAGCGCTTCACATCCAGGTTCTGTTTTGGAAAAATATAGTACTCAACCAATAAATTAAAGCTCATGAATTCTGAAAAATATTGGTACAATTACTTGGCAGCATAAACATCAATTAATTAATTTAATGATAATAGTATTCATTCAAGAAATTAATCAACTCAATTAACTCGTAGAGGTTTTCGCAGCACCTACCAATTTCAGGCAAGTAGGCCCGTGGATGCATACGTGAAGAGTGGCGGGAACAGTGAGCAACCGCTCCACTCCCAGTTGCAACGTACAGCTGACTTGGGTCACTTAAATCTAACCTCAGATCATGGCATAAAATCGCATCACTAAGTACTTCCTCACTGGAAAAAAAAAAAAAAATTATAAAAAATTATAAGCAAAATTCATTTGAATTTTACATGGCATATAAGATAGGCATCCATTAGTTACATAGCAAGATGAGCTTAGGAAATGCTGTATATTAAAAACACCAAAATTCAGAATCAGAGTAATGCCAACAAGTAAAACTGAAAATTTCTAATAACAAAAATTATCCCTCTCCCCCTTTTATCGGCAGAAATGATTCATATTTTTCTGGATCTCTGTAACTCTTTACGACTCAAAAAGTTTGTGGTTACATACTGAGTCTAAACACATGCTTCATAAATAAAAAATGATCAGTGTTGAAAGCTGTAGATTTTACGCACATCCATCCTTTATCTCCTTTATATATAAAATTCATCCTTATCAACACTTCATCTGGACCATAGAATGAATTTATATTTCCTTTTTTTTTTTTTTTTGTTGGGGGGGGGGGACTTTTTCAAGTTTAACCTACTTGGAAAGAAGAGAGAGAGAGAGAGAGAGAGAGAGAGAGAGAGAGAGAGAGAGAGAGAGAGAGAGAGAGAGAGAGAGAGAGAGAGAGAGAGAGAGAGAGAGGGAGAGAGGGAGAGAGAAGAGAGAGAGAGAGAGAGAGAGAGAGAGAGAGAGAGAGAGAGAAAGAGAGAGAGAGAGAGAGAGGGAGAGAGGGAGAGAGGGAGAGAGAGAGAGAGAGAGAGAGAGAGAGAGAGAGAGAGAGAGAGAGAGAGAGAGAGAGAGAGAGAGAGAGAGAGAGAGAGAGAGAGAGAGAGAGAAAGAGTGAGAAAAAAAAAATCATCTACAGACTACGGGGTAATAACAATTACATCTTCTTGCACACCCAATTAGCATAAAACTGTGCAACATATACAATCTAACTCAACACTTAAAAATCAGATTGCAAGTTTACCCATAAAGCGTTGTAGCCACACTGATTGTCGCTGATCGGTTAAGAGCGATCCTCGACCACGGTGAAGCTCCCAGATGTGGAGAGACAACTGCAGAATTACTCTTAGTGATGTTAATACCTGACTTCTTCCCTCCAAGTATGTCTCCAACGGCACTCACAAGTGGGACCCGCACAACAACCCACCACGTTACTCTTCCATCCCTAGACAAAGTAACAACCTGTCGGCAGTAATTCTATTAATTAAAAGTAATACCACACCTGTGCAAGACATAAAAAATAGCAAGTTCTCTATTTACATGAAAATTTAAAGTAATTCAAAAATAAGTTCAAGTTCACGAAGCTAACTTAAAAGTGAATTCCGTTTTTAAGGAATTGAAATGAAATGAAATTAAATGGAAAATACCTGAAATGATCCTTGATTGTTCATTTCCATATCGTCCTGGTTGGTTACAGCCTGTATAGAAACAATTTTGCTTCCTTCTCCATCGCCAACTTCATTGCAGGCTGCAATAAAATGGAAATTCATCAAGCATATTAAATATCAAGTTATCTTCATTCTGCAATTAGTCCTATATGTAAGTACTTAACAACTTATGAAATTAAAAATATTCTAATGCAGACAATGTAAGTCTTAAAGTTGGTGAGAATAACCAATACAGAAAACACAGTATCTTCTAAAATAAATCCCCTTAAAACACACTATTTATACATTCCACCTGTCAAAAAATGTCAACAATGCCTACCTGTGACAAACGATGGTACCCGAACTTTCCACATAACCTCCCCTATTTCTGTATGCAGCGTGTGAAGGGTGACAGGCTCACGGAGGTCCCATGCTGCTAAGGAACCATCCTCTAAGCCAGCCAATACCAGTGATGGACGGCCAGGACTGAAGGTGGCACTAGTGGGTACTGAGCGAGAACTAAGAAGGTGCTGAGGACGCGAGGGTTCTTGGACCCACCAAACACAAATGAGACTGCTCTCATTCAACTTGACCTCACCTTCAGATTCTTCTTCCTTTAAGATTAAAAAAAAAGGAGGTTAATAACAATAACAATTTAACAATAAAGAATGGTGACTTTGCAAAGAAACATTGTGATACCCTGCTCAACCCAACATCACTGGGAAAATGTAGTGTTCAGTGTTGTATTGTTTTGTGAAATATCTCTGCACATAGATGGCTCCCCAAGTACTTAGCCAAAAAGGAGTCAATTATTGGACCTGATTTGACCTTTCCTTGAGTTTGAGTTTGCATTTTTTTTACTAATGCTATCAATATTGATGCCAATATTATCATAAACATCATAATTATTATAGCGTTACTGACATTACCAAAACAGCAAGATAAGAAACCAGAAAATATTTTCTATGCGTAAAGACAATTAATAAACTAAATTTAACAGTTGGCATGACATATACATACATGCCATCCCCAGTGGCATCAGGTTAAATACCTGTACAATTAGGATCATTGTATCAACATCATTACTTATCAAAAAGTGTTCCATACATTTATAAAAATTTTAAAAAATGAAAATATAAAATTTGCACACTTTAGGTTTAGAATTCTACCTTTAAGTTAGGTCATTTCATTCTAAACAAATTACCAGTTGAACAGTGTAATAGCAACATACTGCTTTACCTTTACCTTATTTCTTAATTTATATTTCTAATCTACCAAGTATATGAATCATTCTGTATCTTACCACATTTCTGAACCCATGGCCAGACAAGAGCATCATTGGCTCGCTCTCGCAGAACTGAACAAAAGGAGAAGGGCGCCCTTCAAGAAGAGACTGGACATTGGAGCCCATGGGTATGGGTGGGTGAGAGAAACCAAGGCCATCAGATGTAGTGGACACATCATTTGTCTTTGTGGTGTGCTCTAGCTCCCACACTAACTCCTCTTCCAGGAGTGCCAGCATCACCTACATAAGCAAAAATATAGATTAAATGTATGTTGTGCACATAGCTCTTTCAATACATCTCCACTGATGACAGCAAATATTATTTCACCTGTGATGCCGACGTAAGGAAGGAGGTCAGCCGTCCTGTGTTGCTGCTTGAACTCTCCGTGAAAGTGACGGGATCCAAGTCACCTCCGACCCCAAGGTAGTCCTCAGGGCCAGGCAATTTTTCGTCCTTGCCAATGCTTATGTGTACAGGTTTTTGGGTCCACTTATCCCTTTTCAGAATTTCATCAGTCTGGACTTCCTCACTCAAAGCATCCTCGTTTGTCTGGATGCTCACCTGCATCACAAGAAGGCAGAACATATATAAATGTATAAATTTCTATCTATCTATCTATCTAAACATATATATATATATATATACACATCTATACATATACATACATAGATACATACATACATACATACATACATACATACATACATACACACACACAAACACACATACATATATATATATATATATATAAATTACATATATATATAATATATATATATATATATATATATATATATAGTTACATATATATATATATATATATATATATATATATAGATATATACATACACATATATATAAAAATGTATATATATACATACGTATGTGTGTGTGTGTGTGTGTGTGTGTGTGTGTGTGTGTGTGTGTGTGTGTGTGTGTGTGTGTGTGTGTGTGTGTGTGTGTGTGTGTGTGTGTGCATATATATATATATATATATATATATATAATATATATATATATATATATAATATATATATATATATATATATATATTTACATGTATACACACACATATATATACACACACATATATATACACACACATATATATACACACACATATATATATACACACACATATATACATACACACACACATATATATATATATATATATATATATATATATATATATATATATATATATATATATATATATATATATTATTACTTATTCACACCTGCACATAAGCATATAAGTACACAAATCCAAATAAAACAAGAACGTGCAACATCAAACAAACAGAAATATAAAGGATAAACAAAAATCTAGAGAACTTTACTTTTATCATTGCCATTAACTACTATGTATAATGTAGATGTAGGTTAATTTGCTTTTTTTCCATCTATTATCAAAATGTAATATTCATGTCATCAGCCACTATTTAATGCAATTTCAAGAGATTACTTTGCTGTAACATAATGGCTAAGATTCCAAGATTTTTCTCTTTTTTCTCTTCTTTTTTTTGGTCAAACCAATTTTACAAAACAACATTCCATAAATGTTCTGTACCTGTTGTCTGTTAGAATGCCCAAAGCTGGAAATATATGCCTCGTAGGAAACTGGTGCCAAGGTCAGTAATTCTACTGTAACAGTGTCCAGCTGTATCATGTTCAACAGCTTCTGCCCTCGAGTGCTCATTTTAGAAGACAGCTGTAACATACAACATTAAAAATGAGTATTCTTCATCAAAATTATATAGAATGAATAATTTTCCTTTTTTTAACAAAGGCACTTATCACTATATTACTTCAAACATACCTGTGCTGCAGTCTGCTTCTGCTTAGCAACAGCGAAGTTGACAAAAGATCGAGAGGTCTTTGGTCTCTGGTTAGGAGCCTCAGCAGGTTTAACTGTGGGGTAAGTGTCCAACACTGGTTCTGGACATAGAAAACAGTAATTATTTGATTATCACTCTTCAGTATATAATGATGATATCCACAATGAACATAAAAAGGGCTATTTTCCTTTTTATTTTTAATACACTTCATCTTGTATGATAATGTGATAAAATTTGTTGCCTTTTATATATATTATTTAAGGGAACAAGCCATATAAGAGCACAAATTTCATTTTTTGCTAATAAACTGAAAATGGTCTTACACACTATTCTACAAAACTAAAGCTATTTTTTGAATTTGGTCAAAGAGGGCCTGGCTCCCTTTCAATACCCTTTTTTTCTGTAACATTCATGGTGGTCAACAGTTATTATATGTTTTCAGTTTTAATTTTGGTAAAAAGACCCCTAAAATCATACAAAAGAGACTTCACACCAAATTTTTGAACTTCTATTTATACATATGTATATATATATGTAAATATATATATATATATATATATATATATATATATATATATATATATATATATATATATATATATATATATATATATATATATATAGAGAGAGAGAGAGAGAGAGAGAGAGAGAGAGAGAGAGAGAGAGAGAGAGAGAGAGAGATAGTAGTACATGTAAAAATAAGATGTTCTGTTTGTATCAAATATCAACAGAGACTACAAATACTGAAATATCATAAACTAGTAATTGTGGGGGTAGAGGTTATGCCTATCATATTAGCCAGTACATAAAAAACTGAGTGATTTACTATTCAATTCAGTAACTTTTTAGCTGTATAGGTGCTTCTAACTACCTATAATTCAAAATTCATCCCCAGGATTCAGAGAAAAAAAAATGCAAATGGATGTGAAAAATTCAAAAGGATGGGAAAAAAGAAAATAGGAAAGAAAAAAAGAAAAAATATATATATGGGGAAAAAATTCAAATATTGTCAAAACAGTTATACCAATTTTAGGTTCTTCATGCTGTGCCGGTAATGGTTCTGGATCTTCATCCACCTCTGGTTCATCAAAAACAACTGTACGTTGCACTCTCTTCTTCATTTCATTTTCCTCTTGTAAAGCTTTCAGTACTTCAGCCATATTAGGATCTGTCTCACCTACATCACTATCTTCTTCAGTATCTTCATCAGCACTGTCATCTTCAGCTTCACTATCAACACTATCATCATCCATTTCATCATCATCATCTTCATCCTCATCTCCATCATCATCTTCAAAGTCTGACTCATAATCCTGTAAAAGAACGACCACAACATCAAACTTCATGTAATGCTATTTTTTTTAATAGAATATTACATAGCTAATAAGAATTTCCACCGAAAGATCTAAAGGATGTGCTTGAAGCCAAATCTCTTCTTCATGACTTACCTCAAAATCTTCCTCATAATCATCGTCATCTTCATCATCACCCTGTGTTTGGTTTGTTTCACCTGCCATGTCCATACTTGCATCCTGGGAAAATTTGCCCTCCATATGGCTGTCCAGGAAACTTTCTTCGTTGTCGATCATAGCCTCATCCTCTTCATCGAGATCTTCTTCCTGCTCTTCGTCAACCTCAACCATCTTTGAAGATATGGACTCCTCTACATCAACTTCGCTTAGGTCTCTTGGTGATGATAGCGATATTCCTGATGATTATTGAAGTTTTTAGGATTTTTGAAAAGAAGTACTGTTGAAGTTCTAAAGCTATGTTCTAAAGGCCAAAAACTTTTTTGAAAAAATAGTAATTTATGCTTTATTACCCTAAAATACTTCAACTCCCATTATTTCCATTTACATACACATATGTCACAGAAAGAAACAAAAACACATATCTACTGAAAAGATAAGTAAAGAAAAAAGTAAAGAAAAACATTCCCGCACCAAAATACTGTTAACCAATACCTGACTCCATTGTTTCAAGACTATTTTGGTTCTGGTCAACTGCGTCCATGTCTGATCCTAGGCCGTTCGGACTGATCACAGGGCCCTTCAGATTCACACCAACACCAGAATCTATGAATAAAGACAGTTTATTTCTATTACAAAATGACAGTTTACATATTAAGAATTTTTCTATCATGGCCAAAAAAAAATTAAAAGAAGAAGAAAAAAATTAAGCCCATTTACCTTGTTCTTCACTTGCTTCCTCCCTTGGTACAATTTGCTCTGCGGCAGGTCTCTCTTTCGTTCGAGAACTCTTGATTCTATCGGACTTGCTGGATTTGATTCTTTCCTTTGGTTTCTCTTTGTGCTCCTTCGGTCCTCTTTCTGAAGGTGGCTCATCATCGTTGTTGTGCTTACTTCTACTGGATGATTTTACATGATCTCCTTTACCTCTGTCTTTTGCAGCTGATGTTGAATCCTCATCATTGCTTCGCTTACTTCTGCTCGATGATTTCACACTGTCGCCTTTGTCTCTCTCTTTTCTTACTGAAGTATCTGGTGGATATATAGAAGATTAAAATTTACGCTTCTTTTAATTAGTTGTATGAGTATTACTGTTTTATACATTATACAAGCTAAACGATACTGACAGCTTTTTATGCCAGTAAATGTAATTCAAGAATGAATTTAATCACAAGGTTCATGATCATGAATATATTAATATATCAGGTAATTAAAGTTCAGTGGAAACTTATACACAAGAGCTTCAATTTATTCTTTCCTTATAATAAAACTTACTATATTTGACCTTATAACTGGTTCCTCAGGAAAAATTGTTTATACATGACAAGACATATCTTGTCACATAAAAAATTCAATAGCTCATGCACTTATACTGTTAAAACTTACATACTGAGGCAATAAAAATTATATCTATAGTTTACAGATGTCTTCCATACAAGATATAAATATATATGCATTAAATGATAACTAAACAATTTTATTCAGTTACTTTCATGCAAGACCAGATGCAATAATACACAAATAAAATTTCATCTTAAGTCAAGGAAGCTTCATATTTCATACTCTTCAGTGACTCAAAACAGTAATGAGCCTGAGAATTTTGATATTTCTTTACCTCTCTGGCTTTTGGAAGTGCTACTCCTGTCCTTTGACTTTGGATCAGAACGTTTTTCATCTTTACTTCGCTCACGGTCTTTTGTCCTGCTGCTACCGCTTGACGATGACTTGGAGGTGGGCTTCTCCCCCCTGCGAGACTCTCGGTCTGCCTTGGACGGCGACCTTGAATCCCCTGGTCTCCTTGAACTTGTATGATTAGATCTTAAATTAGAAAGACTATGTAATGCATTTTCTCTTACAGAATGGTATTCCAGTAAGTTAATATTCATAAATATCCTCTTTGATTAGAGGATTCACCTCACTCATTTCCAACTCTCAAGGAAGATTTGAACTTTACTGAAAATATACACATAAACAAGGGGATGTTGCTCATCCTGTCTCACCTGACATCTTTGTTACTTGGTCTTGGAGGTCTGGCATTACTTGCTGATGGCTTCTCGTCTGGCTTTGAAGACGACCTGGATTTTGAGGAGGAGGTTGAGGCTGCAGCCTTTGGAGCCCTCGATGAATCTGACGGGGGCTTTGAGGATGACCTTGTCGATGATTTTGTTGCTGGAGACTTTGATGATGATGCGGGGGCTCTGGATGATGATGCAGGGGCTCTGGATGATGATGCAGGGGCTTTGGATGATGACGCAGGGGCTCTGGATGACGATGCAGGGGCTCTGGACGATGACGATTTTGATGTGGACGATGATGACTTTGACGTGGATGAGGATGATTTTGCACCACTCGTTGAAGGTTTGGTTCCAGAGGACGATGATTTTGACGAGGACGAGGAGGGTTTGGGTGCGCCGGGAGCTGGCCTTGTCCTTGACGTAGTAGGTTCCTTGGTTGCAGGAGCAGGTCTTGTAGAGGGCTTTGGCCTTGTCCTGTCTGTGCCTCCGGGTTTTGGTACCCTTTCCCTTTCCTTCATTTCTGTCCTTTTGAGCGTCTCTCCTTACTTACTGGCTCTCTGGTAAATAAAAACATTCATGTAATTTAACCTCCATTACATAAGATCATCTAAATGTGCTTAAGACTCACATATCTAACAAATCTCAGTCGAATAATAGGAACACTCAACAGGAGTCTCCAAAAACAGAGGACTATATTCACAACGAATAAAGGAATGATTTATATTTTTATGATTCATTTATAGTATAATTATGTACTTCCAATCAATTATGTCATTTTTAATCAAGATTTAATTAATGATTTTCTAATTATCTACTTAATCTATATCAACTAGTTTCATCATCATAAGTATTTATCTTATCTCTAATGACTTTTTATTTCATCACAATATTCAATTCAACTTTAATTATCTGTAC
>NC_061836.1:30777815-30781086 GCF_019202785.1 Penaeus chinensis
GTAATAATAATAATAATAATAATAAAAATTATAATAATAATAATGATAATAATAATAATGATAATAATAATAATAATAATAATAATAATAATAATGGTAATAGTGATAATGATGATGATTGATGATGATGATGATGATAATAATAATAATAATAATAATAATAATAATAAGTGTAACGACAATAACAGTAACAACAATAACAGTAATGATAGCAATAGTAATAGCAACAAATATCATAGTAATAATGATTTTGATAGCTAGATAATCCTAGAAAGACAGCAGACCACCGATAAATAGCTTTAGTCGGTGTGTAGGACGAAATCCGAACAGCTTCAAGGCCGAGAACCGGATACCGAACGACAATCTAGTTCAAGGTCTAATATAAGCAGTTTGTTACCGTTTTCTATAATCTCTTTCCTCTAGCCATCATTCTCTACCCCCCCCCCCCCCCGGATCTCAGCCACCTCCAAGTGACGTCATAGGCCTTTATCAATCCAAAGCTGCGCAAAACTCAGAAGTAACGAGACTTTACTTATCGAGACAATTTCGCTTGAGAGAATTTCGATGCTAGTGCCTCCCTTTCGATAGTAATAAATAATTTAAGTGAGATAGCTATTGTAAACAGAATTCGGTACCAGAGTGATAAATAGATGTATTATATCATATAAGATTTTATCGTATTATACTATATCATGGGATGAATCATGTTAGGAACCAAATTAAAGGACTTGGATAGTGTTTATAGGATTTACTCTCTTCTAAGCCAATATGCTGGCGGCCATCACGTTGGCTGGAGCGTCTAAAAATGTATTCCAACAATAACACAATCTTTCAGCTTTCCAACGGGCGTTTTCACCTTCTTGCAGATCAACTGGTATTTCTTTCACTCTTCGGTCATTTCCTTCCTATGAAATGGTGCTCCCTGTTGATGGAAAGTCTGGGCTGCTTATCTTTTTTGCAATTTTACAGCCATCGAGTTAAATCAGGGTGTGCAGGGAGATTTTGGGCGGGGCCGCAGGTGCCAAACTTCGAGAGAGTTAGTTATAAATTCTCCCATTAACGGTGTGGACTCCTTGTCTTCGCCTTTCCAGTAAACCTTTTTCTTCATCTTTTTATCTTTAATGAAGATGCTGCCTTGCAGTAAGTTTCAAATTCCCTTTATATGTTGGTATGATTTGGCAGTCTTCATAGGCGACGGCGTAGGAAAATCATGAGGCATGTCCTCATATGATGAAACATCAAGTTCAGGGTAAGGAGGCAGTGGAAGCTTAGATGTGTATTGTTCAATTGCAATTGCACATTGATAAACGTTGGTATATAAGCTGCATGAAAAGGGCACACTGCAGGTTAAAGGTACGATGACCGGAAGGTTCGTAAGGTGAACCAAAGTCGATCGACCTGAGGTTAGGGTGAAGCTATTCAATTCTGCCCGGAGGCTGCATGATCTCCGAACAGGACATCGGCGGCCTGAGACCCGCGGTCTGGGGTCACTTCGTGTTCCAGTCCTAGAACCCTTTAGACAGTAGATAAGTAGATATACTAAACAGACAGCTTGCCTTAAATAAATAGATTGTCTTAGATAAATAAATAGCCTTAGATAGCTTAGTTCTATATATATATATATATATATATATATATATATATTTTGGCTGCGACCCCTACAAATTTCTTCGACCCACTACCTCAGCAACAAGGCGTTTCTGACACGAGCTACTGACGGCCTTCTCACAAAATAGAGGTCTTTACTGAATGCACATGTCACGTGTAACTGCACGAATAACTGAAATAAATGAAAAATAAATCGTTCCGAGGAGAGGGATTTTTTTTCTTCAAAGTAGCAAGTGTTATTAGTATCACAAGATTAGAAATGTGGAGTAATTCATACAGCAAAGAAAGCATGTATATATAGCGTGGCTCTATGAGGCATTATCGAGCATGAGTGAATGTATGTACACAGACACATACATACACACACGCATATAGATACATACATACACACACACGTACACCCACACACCCACATATGTGTGTGTGTGTATGTGTGGGCGCACACACAAACACACACACACACATGTAAATATATATATACATATACGTATATATGTATATATATGTATACATTTTTTCTAACACCCATTCATTCCACTGCAGGACATAGGCCTCTCTCAATTCACTATTTAGAGGTTATATGGCAGTGCCACCCTTGCCTGATTGGATGCCCTTCCTAATCAACCGCGATGTGTCGTTTCTAAAACACACACACTCATACACACACACACACAAACATATATATATATATTTATAAATATATATTTTATAAAATGTATACATTTATACATATGTATGTGTGTGTGTGAGAGAGAGATATGTATGCACATATGTATATACATACTCATACACTCACACACACACAAACATGTATACATATATACATATGTATGTGTGTGTACACACAAACATTCACACACTCACACACACACTCATACACTCACACACACACACATAAACACACACACACACACATACACTCAAACACACACACACACACTCATATACATTTATATATATACATATATACGCATATATATGTATATATGTATATCTATGTATTTATACACATATGAACATATATGAATATATGTTTATATATATTTACATATATATACGCTTTAAATATACATATATATACACTATATTTATAGATATATATTACATATATATATTCATATATATATGAATATATATCCACACACACACACATATATATATATACATAACTGTACACATACATAATTGCCTCATTCTA
This sequence comes from Penaeus chinensis, assembly GCF_019202785.1. Lineage (NCBI taxonomy): Eukaryota > Metazoa > Arthropoda > Malacostraca > Decapoda > Penaeidae > Penaeus > Penaeus chinensis. The sequence continues at coordinate 30,780,622 of NC_061836.1, forward strand.
TATCTTCTGTTAACTTACTCGTTAATTCATCTTTGTATATCTTAATATATATCAGCCAATCCATCTATGTCTATGTCTGTCTCCCTTTCCTCGTTAACATAGATCTTAATCGAACGATCAAACAGTAAACTCTATGGAGTAAGGAAAGTAAATCAAGAGTTTGTGATGCATTTATTGATTGAAAGAGCTGACAAATACGTGCGCCATATTCTTAGGTCGAGTGAATTGCCGAAGCGTCTTGGTAATCCAGAGAAGATCGTACTCATGACGTCATGGTAATCCAGAGGGTCGTTCTCGTGACGTGGTAATCCAGAGGGTCGTTCTCGTGACGTCATGGTAATCCAGAGGGTCGTTCTCGTGACGTCATGGTAATCCTGAGAGGGTTGTTTTCATGACGTCATGGTAATCCAGAGGGTCGTTCTCGTGACGTCATGGTAATCCAGAGGGTCGTTCTCGTGACGTCGT
>NC_061836.1:30781186-30798686 GCF_019202785.1 Penaeus chinensis
ATATGTGTGTGTGTGTGTACACTTTATGAAATTTATACATACATATATATGTGTGTGTGTGTGTACACACTAACATACTCTCTCTCTCTCACACACACTCATACACTCACACACACTCATACACTCACACACACATGCACACTCACACACTCAAACACACACACACTCATATACATATATATGTATATATATAAACATATATATGTATATATACACATATATATGTATATATATACATATAATGTATATATATACATATATATGTATATATGTACATATGTATACATGTTTATATATATGTGTGTATTTATATATATTAATATATATATATGTATTCATATATATATGTGTATACATTTTATGAAATATATACATACAAATAAATATATATATTTATGTGTATATATATTTGTATGTATACATTTTATAAAATGTATACACATATATATAAATACATATATATATATTCATATATATATAAATACATATATATATATATACATGTATACATATGTACATATATAGATACATATATATGTGTATATGTATTTTTTTTTTTTTTTTTTTTTTTAACATCCATTCATTCCAGTGCAGGACATAGGCCTTTCACTATTGAGATGATATATGGCAGTGCCACCCTTGCCTGATTGGATGCCCTTCCTAATCAACCGCGGTTCGGCGCGCTAACAGTTGTGCCACGGCGGCGACTTCCCCTACGACACCTTCGTTTGACTTCTCAAGGCGATATGTCGTTTTCTCGGGCTCGAGCCAGCAGTCAGAACGCAGGCATTATTACGACCGCCGCGACGGGGAATTGAACTCGGGACCACGAGGGTCGGAGTCCAGTGCGCTAACCACAGGAGTATCGCGGCTGTCATGTACATATGTATACATGTATATATATGTATTTATATAAATATGAATATATATATATGTGTGTATAAATTTCATAAAATGTATACATACAAATATATATATATGTGTGTGTACACACATACACTCACGCACTCTCTCTCACACACACACTCATACACTCACACACTCACACATATACACTCACATACACATACAATCAAACACGCACTTACACTCATATACATATATATGTATATATATACATATATACATTATATATATGTATGCATGTATATATGTATAAATATGTATTTATATATATGAACATATATATATATTTATATATATGAACATATATATACACTATATATACATGTATATTATATATATTATATATTCATATATATAAATATATATCCACACACACACACACACATATATATATATATATATATAACTATTCACATACATAATTGCCTCATTCCATATCTTCTGTTAACTTACTCGTTAATTCATCTTTGTATCTCTTAATATATATCAGCCAATCCATCTGTGTCTATGTCTGTCTCCCTTTCCTCGTTAACATAAATCTTTATCAAACGATTAAACATTAAACTCTATGGAATAAGGAAAGTGAATCAAGAGTTTGTGATGCATTTATTGATTGAAAGAGCTGACAAATGCGTGCGCCATATTCTTAGGTCGAGTGAATTGCCGAAGCGTCTTGGTAATCCAGAAAAGATCGTACTGATGACGTCATGGTAATCCAGAGGGTCATTTTCGTGACGTCATGGTAATCCAGAGGGGTCGTTCTCGTGACGTCGTGGTAATCCAGAGGGTCGTTCTCGTGACGTCATGGTAATCCAGAGGGTCGTTCCCACGACGTTCAGAAAGGGTCGACCTCGCCGCCTTTTCCCTCCCGATCTCGTGTCCACTATTATTACGTTGCCGTCACGTTGGCTACGACTTCAAGAAGGAACTCCATGAAGGTCGCAAAGTTGACCTCGAGTCTGGAAGTGCAGCCGCTGATGGTGTCGGTGAGGGCGGTGATGTTGGAGGAAGACAGGTCGAGACTGAAGCTGCCTCCCATGGGCCTGTGTCGCCCCCTGCGAGCCGTGGCAACGACGATGACAGTGGCCAGAAGCAGGAACAAAGTCTGTGGGTGGAATAAAACAGATTGATTACTATATATCTGAGAGAAAGAAGATTAAAATCTTGCTACAGACTCGGTAAAAGCCGGGGTATTTGCAGAAGTTTTTAGCGATGCTGATAATACTATCTAATTATCTGACAGATATACAAAAAAAAATATTTTTATAGACTATACTCCGTAATCTTAAAATCTCTGAATTCGTTTTTTTATACCATGAGCTTCATGATTTCGGCGAGAGTAAGAGCGACGTGTTTGCAAAAGGTGTTGTAGCGATGCTGAAGCTCAGGTCGACACTGACACCCCTGAGAGCTTACACTGACTTTAAATACCAGGCACCAAGCGTCGCAAAAGCAGTGGGCTGAACTATCCAAGATACGGTCCGACGCTCGTGATAAAGGGTTATTTTGTCTGCACTCTTAGGTGTATGTCCCTTCTCTGGGTGTGTGTCAGAGCTGTACAGCTATACTTACTCAGTATGTATAACTGCATACATGCATGTATGTATATGTATACATATACGCGCTCCTCTTTACTGTTTTGTTTCATATACTGACGGTTTGTAAAGGATTCATGCTAAAAAGTTCTCGATAAAAACGCATACTAAATGTGTACATATGTGTGTGTGTGTGTATGTGTACATATATATATGTTATATATGTATATATGTATATACACATGTGTATATATAAGCATATACATATATATTATATATATATATACACATGTATATGTATATATATGTATGTACACACACACACACACACACATATATATATATATATATATATGTGTGTGTGTACATGTGAATAAAAAAATAAATACATGTATATATGTATACATATAAATATATATATATATGCATATATATACGCACATGTGTGTATGCGTTGTGTGTGTTTGCTTATATATATATGTATATATATACATATATTTGTATATGTATGTATATATATTACATATATAAGTATACGTATAATATATATGTATATATGCACTTATACAAATATTTATACATATATATGTGTGTGTGTAGACATATACACAGAGATATAAAACTGTACATACATATAGATATATATACATATACACACAGATATGTATATATATACATATATATGTATATGTATGTATATGTATATACATGCATACAGATTTAAACTTGTGTGTTTGTGTATGTGCATTTTACACACACACACACACACATATATATATTTATATATGTGTGTGTGCGTGTGTATGCATATATATATATATATATATATATATATATATATATATATATATGCATATATATGTGTGTGTGTATGTGTGTGCTTATATATGTATATATGTATGGCATTCATTGACTACGAAAAGGCATTTGACTCTGTACAAATACCAGCAGTATTAGAAGCTATTCGAAGACATTGAGTGGAGGAGGTATATATCGGAAAGGGTATCAAAATTGGGGACGAATACCTAAAAAATCAAAGATTTGCAGATGATATTGTTTTCTTTAGTGAATCTGCAAATGAAAGGCAGCAACTAATAAATGATCCAGGCTGATGATGATGATGATATATATATATATTCTTTCTTTATTTTCCAACAACCATTCATTCCACTGTAGGACATAGGCCTCTCTCAGTTCACTACTGAGAGGTTATATGGCAATGCTACCCTTGCTTGATTGGATGCCTTTCCTAATCAACCGCGGTTCGGCGCGCTAACACTTGTGCCATGGAGGCGACTTCCCCTACGACACCTGCGTTTGACTTATCAAGCCGATATGTCGTTTTCTCGGGCTCGAGCTAAGAGTCAGAGCACAGTCCGCGACGAGGAATTGAATTCTAATATCATCACGCGCGCGCGTGAGTACATGCACGGATTTGATAAAATTGGGCTATTCTGACATAGGTACGATAGTCGTGCCCGACATTCAGTCCGTGAATGGTCAAAGGCTATGGGACTCCACCCTATACAAAACAATCCATTGCCTTGTGTGTCTATAAGATGAATAGGCTTCGGGGACCAACCCTGAGGAAAAATCCGGAGCCGGAGTTCCTGAGGCAATTCGTTGTCGTTTGCGACCTCGTTCTGGCAACTCCTGCGACGCCGCTGGTGCCAAACCGTATCGGTCTATGTCGTTCTTTTGGATCCATCAGCTGCTTGGAGGGAGCATGCTGCATGCGCAACAGCTTCCTCCTCAAGTTCTTTCGCCCAGGCATTGGCTCTACCTGTACGGGAATGGGTAGAGACAATAATGCCATAGTCAGCATCAACCGCAGGTGGACGTTGATATCATCCCGTTCACACACATACATACATACACATACAAAAACACATATTCATATATATACATATATATATATACATATATCTATATATGCATATATATGTATATTTGTATATATACATATATGCATTCACACATAAATGCATATATATAATTTATCTATTTATGCATGTGTGTGTGTGTATATATATATATGCGTGTGTTTGTGTGTGTGTATGCATTTGCATATGTATATATATGTATACGTATATATATGTATATATTTGCTTATGTACGTATGTATATATTTGTGTATTTTTGTTTGTGTATATAAACACATATGTGTTTATGTAATATATGTATGTGTTTATATATGTATATATATCAATAAATATATATATGTATATATAAACAAATATATATATATAAATAAATGTATGTATATATACATAAATATATATACATATATATAGATGAATATATATATATTTATGAATAATTATGTATATATACATAGACAAATAGATATGTATGTGTGTGTATGTGTGTGTATACACACATTTATGTATGTATATATATGTATGTATATATATGTAGGTATATATATATTGTATATATATGCATACATGTATGTATTCATGTATATACAAATATATGTATTTATGCATGTATTCACTCATTCAATCGTTCATTTATTTATTTATTTGTTTAAGTAAGGTTCCGATTGAAATTCCAGTCTTCAGGTAAAGTTTTAATGATTCACAAGAACTGAAGTGCAGGAAACATTGGAACATTCCTGTGTATTGAGAAGGTGCACGTGCATCGACGAGTTTCCAGAATATTCCTAGGAAAAAACAAACCTTAACGGTTTGGAAATCTTCGGTCCCAGTGAACGTAACTTGTTTCTTCCATTAATCGATTTCATGCCAGAGGGACAAAAAGAGGTCGTTTCAGCCAGCGAGGGTCGTCTTGTCGTCGTCCTGCGTTATTCCCTTAGGACGCCGTGGCGTCGGCGACCGCCTTTGCAAAAGCTTCCATGAATTCTCCGAGACTCTTCTCCATCCTGTCCGTGCTGCTGCTGATGGTGTCGCCCAGAGTGTTCATTGCGTCCTTCACAGCCTCTAGCTCTTGAGAACTTCCGCCGGCGGGTCTGCGCCCTCCGAACAGCTGGGCGGTGGCCAGGGTGGCGACGGTCAGCAGCACGATGAAAACCTTTCGGGGAGAAAGTATTTTAGAATTCAGTTTGGTGTTGCGTTTACACGGCGAACGAAGCAGGTATCTGTAGCTTCGAAGCATTCGAGACTATTTATTCCTGAGTTACAACAGGCAAGAAAAAGCTTGTCGGAAAAAAAAACCTTTTCTGAAGTAGAGGTTTAAAAGCCCGAACTCTTTACTACATTAATATATTCTCAACTTATTAAGTTCCCCATATAAAAATCCCGCAATACATCAGACCTCACCTTTAAAACACACTGTAACACACTCCAACCATACTTTTGAAACATACTCGCAATTTACCTTGAAATTCATGATGTCAAGAGGCGGATGAGGCGACGGTAACTATAAGAAGGCTTGAGTAACTCTGACTATCCTCCTCGCCTGCCTGACGCTTATATACAGGCCAGGCAAGGAACCAAACGCTAGATCTGGACGAAGTATTAAAAAAAAAAGACTCGAGCATGAAAATATGTACGTATCCATGCGTATTATATGCAGTGAACTATATAGCATAATGTCTATACGTCTTTTATTCTGTGGACTTACGAGTTTATTCATCTATTTTATTTAAATTAAGAATATGACATCCATTTTAGGAAACTTTTTTCAATAGGTTTTAAATCTGTCAGCATCTGCATATATATATATCATGTATGCAGTTATTCAACAATTCCTTCGGCTATATATCATGGGGTGCATCACATTATCACTATTATCATTGTTATTGTTTAATTTTTTCCTATTATTATTATCATCGCTATTACTATTTTTATTATTGTGACTATTCTATTGTTATTACCACTGTTATTATTGTTGTTGCTATCATTATTATTACCATTACTATTACAATTATTATTTTTATCAAATCATCAACATTATTATTGTTATTATAATTACTATTATTGATAATGGTAATTATTATTATTATTGTTATTACTACTACTACTATTATTACTATTATCATTATTATCATTATCACTATTACTATTATCATTAATATCATCAATATCACTATTATTATCATTAATATCATCATTATCACTATTACTATTATCATCATTACTATTATTGCTGTTATTATTATTTTTAGATATTGTTATCATAATTATTGTTATTATATTATTTTATATTACTATCGTTATAATAATAATAATAATTATTATTATTATTATTATAACTATTATTATAGTCATCCTCATGATCATTACTCTCATTAACTTAATTGTCGTTATTATTATTATTGTTGTTATTATCATTATTATAAGTAGAAGTAGTATCAATATTATCATGACTATTATTTTCATTATTATTACTATTACTACCGTTTTTATTACTGTTGCTTTATCATTATTATTATAACAATTGCTATCATTACCATTACTATTATCATACGTATTATCATTATTATCAAAGTTATTGTTGTTTTGTTTATTAGGACATCTTTGCTACTGATATTCTTCTTCAGGTGTCTTGTCTGGTCTTGCAGACATTGACGATCATGGTTCTCCATTCTTCTCTGCATTCAGTCTTTCTAATGAGTTCATTTATTGTGTATTGTTGGTTCTTTGTACTTATATACTTGTTGAGGCTGTCCATGAACTTGATCCGCTGCCTCCCCCTGCTTTTCTTGCCGATTATGTTTCCCAATAGCAAGCGTTTCTCCAGTCCGTTCACTCGCATGATGTGTCCCAAAAAATTCAGCTGTCTTTCTCTGATGGTATGGAGAAGTGACCTTTTGTAACCAGCCATTCGCATGACTTCGTTGTTTTTTCTTTCCGTCCATGAGACCTTCAACATTCTTCTGATGTACCGCATCTCTACTGCTTCCAGTCGACGTTCTGTGTCCTTTGTTAAAGTCCAGCACTCGCTACCATAGAGAAGGGTGGACCATATATACGTCTTCAGGGTATCGGGTGTGATAGTGCAGCCGAGGTATTTGAAACTTCACTTAACTTATGTACTCTCCTTTGCATGAAATTTTGCAGTTTGGTATAACGGCCTTTTTGGAAATCACCATGCATTCTGTCTTCTTTGCGTTGAGCTGTAGTCCTTTCTTTTCGCTTTCCTCTGCCACTGTATTCAAGATTCTTTGTAACTTGAGGACTGTGTCGTCCGCATATCTTAAATTATTGATGTGCCCACCAACACTGACTCCCTCGTGTTCTTCAATGTTACGCAAAAATTGCATCGCTATAGATGTTGAAGAGATCAGGTTAAAAGTCACTTCCCTGTCTCAGTCCTCTACCGATTGGTCTTATTCGCTGCAGTCATGATCGACTCTGATGGCTGCTTCCTGCTCCCAGTATAGGTTTCTCAGGACTCTAAATAAAATCAAATAAACCAAATAAATCTGAGTGCCTAACTTTGTCAAACGCCTTTAAGTAATCGATGAAGCAGAGATGTAAGTCTTTTTGTACCTCGGTGGATCTTTCCATGAGAGTCATCAAGTTTGCATTTCTTGTTCCTTTGTCAGCCATGAATCTAAATTGTGTCTCTGATATTTCTGGTAGTATTTTGTTTCTCATTCTGTTCATGTGTTGATCGCATTCGACTGTACCTGGTTTCTTAGGAATTGCAATGTATATAGACTTCTTCATGTCCTCTGGGATGTTGCCTGAGTCGTGGATACTGTTCAGTAAATTTGTAACCGCCTTAATTGCCAGTTCATCTAATGCAATTATCAATTCGGATGGGATGTCATCAGGTCCTGGTGCTTTACCACTCTTCATCTTTCTAAAGGCATTGCGTACTTCATCTTCGAGGATTACAGGTCCTTCATCTATATTACTAATCTCAGGTGGTGGGCCTCTGTCATCGTGAAAGAGCTCCTCAATGTATTCAGACCATCGGTTTAGAATATCCTCCTTTTCCTTAAGAATAGCACCATCTTTAGACTTTAGGCAGCCAGTTTTCGCTGTAGCTTTCTTTCCTTTCACTTCTTGTATCTTTTTGTGCAAGAGTTTGCTATCGATGTTTGTGTTCATTTCGATTTCAGTGCACTCCTTATTTATCCATTCTTCCTTTGCTGCATTACATTTCTTCTTTACCAATTTGTCCAGTTCCTTGTATTTATTTACATCGTTTGCTTTCCTTCTGTCTTCCATTAGGTCCAGGATTTGTTTTTGTTCATCCATTTCTTGTCTCCTCTTTTCTTTCTTTTGCAGCCTCACTGATACTGTTTTTCATCATCTGCCATATTTCCTCTGTCTTTGTCATTTGATCTAGTGTGTCAAACTTATTTTTAACGCAGATCTATTACCCCTATCGTTATTATATGTAATTTTATTATAATTATCGTTATCACTTTAAAGGCATCATTCTTATTTTTATCGATGGGGTTACATTTACTATGAGCATTGATATCATCATTACGATCATATTATAATTTTGCTCGTGATTCTTCCGGCCACTCATTACACTTGAATATTGCACCTCATATAATTATCACGTGATTGTGGTCTCAAAAACTCTATTTTGATCGAATCTGTGCGAGTTATGCCTAGAAATATATTCCTTGTGACTGCGGACTTTATTTTAGTGTAATATGGGAAGAAAATTGAGACTGTAAATATTAAAGAATGCACCGACACGCTCGTTACGAATCGAAGAATAATATTCCAGATTTATCAATATCATTATTGCTGTTATTGTTATTATCATTATTGAATGGTTATTCTTACCATTATCATAACCTTATTACTGTTATTATTATCATTGTTATTATAATTATCATTCTTTTTTGAGGCAAGTACACTGCCTTGTAGTAATAAGACCGTTAGTCCATGCACATTTTCTTCACACGACAATCAGTGGGGGTAGGGGGAGAAGGGGGAGAAGGAGAAAAGGAAAGGAAGGGGGAAATGAAAGGGAGGAGAGGGAGAAAAGGAGGGGAAAGGGTGGGGAAGCTTAAAGAGAAAAGGAAGATGGGGAAGGAGAAACAGAGGGCAGAAGAAGAGGACTTAAAAAGGAAAAAAAAATTGGAGGGGGGAGGGAGGGGGAGCGAAGGAGGGGGGTGGAGTTTAAGCAGGAGCAGGAGGGAAGTGGATCATTATTATTATTATTATTATTGTTATTATATTTATTATTTTTATTATTATTCGTTGATTTTATCATTGATATCAAGTTTAATATCATTATCATTATTATTATTGTTGTTGTCGGTGTTATCATTATTATTATTATTATTATTATTATCAATCTTATCAATATTAGAATTATTAATATTATCATTAGTATTGTTATTACTACTGTTATCTTTATTATCATTATCAATATTATTACTATAATTATCATTATCATTATTATTCGTAATATTACCATTATTATTATCATCATCATCATTGTCATTATTATTTTAAACAGCATTATTACAACAACTACTACTGTTATTACTGTAATTATCATTATCATTATCATTATTGTTATCATTATCATTATTATTAGTAGTAGTTTACCATCATCATTATCTTCAAGATCATTATCATCATCACTTTTATCATTACTAATGCTGTTTTCTAATATTGCTTAATTATCACTATCATTATCACCATCTTTTTTATTATTGTTATTCCTATTATCGTTATTACTACTTTCTCTATGAATGTCAGGACCAGTGATAATGGTAATGATAACAATCATCAAGTAGTATCATCATTACCATGATTGTCATGATCAGAATTATGGTTGTTGTTATCATCATCATTTGACACCTACTATTGTTATCTCCATCGTTATTACCATTATTATAATTATTATTATTATTATTATTATTATCCCTGTTATCATTCAAACTATCATGGATGTTCTCTTTATTATCATCGGTATTGCTATTATCAGCATTATTAGAACTCTTTATGATTTTTATTAAATTTATTATTATTATTATAATCATTACCATTTTTAATGTTATCCTTATCATAATGGTTGTTATTGCCATTACAGTTCTTACCATCATCACTATCAACATGATTATCATTATTGTTATTATTATCATTATTTTTATCAACATCATTATTATCGTTGTCATCATTGTTATTATCATCACAATTATCATCATTATCATTATTAACATTGCTATCATCATTAACATGATGTTTACTGGTTTAATCTTAAATAGGTGATTGGTAGATAGGTGAAGGCGCAGGATTTCACAGAGAGGTAACGACGGGAAAAAAAAGGAGAGAGAGAGAGAGAGAGAGAGAGTGAGAGAGAGAAGGGGGCGGATCACGTTCTTAGACCAGTCGATTAGATTTTGGGAAGAACCGGATAAGAGTATTTCCCTGTAATAAGGCTAATGGTTCCATGGTCATTATCTCCAGTCACTGAAAATGCTACAACCTGAAAATCCGTCTTGTTTGAGTCTTGTGGTAGATTTGTGTGTGTTTCAAATTCTCTGGGTGGTTTCTTGTTACTACAGTTGTTATTACTATTGGCAGTTATTATTTTAATATTGCTTAATCACTATTATTACTGTTATTATCAATGCTGTTTTAATTATCATCATTGCCATCATGCAATTGTATCGTAATTCTTATTTCTACTACTGGTAAGGACCATATGGTATAGAATGCATAATAAACGCTATTTTTATAAGACCATAGAAATTCTTCATCAATAAACCTTTTGAATATCCAAACATGCAGTTTTTTTTTTTATCTCTCTCTCCTTTTAAAATCTTCTCATTCATTTATTTTTTCTCTTAATTCATTGGGACGGAAACTCATCCTTCTCGCCAGACGCTTGGATTCACACAGTAAGAGAAGACGAAGGTTTTATAAGTTCCGTGTGGGGATTCAAGGTGACATGGTACTTGCTGCAGCGTTAAGAAAAAACATACTCTTTTATTTGTATTTTTTATGATGTATATATACATATTGTAATGGCCTCCTTTGGGGTGCAGCAGCAGGATTGCAACGTTCCGGTATGTACAGGGAAAATTATCGATAGGTGTGAGTCTCCATTCCTGAAGATGTATAGCGTCACGCCAAATAATAATGAGAGATTACAGGATTCGGCGATGTCCTTGGGGAGCGGAGGACGGGTCACGTGGAGGACAAGAATATTCTGCTCTCGACGAAGGCTGGACCGATTCTGTCTGTTGGGGGATGACCCGGCAGCGGGGCGGGAGGTCACGTGACTAAACACGTCTACAGTGATATCAATTAGTGCTGGCGTATGAATACTGAGCAGGGGTAGGCAGCCAATTCAAGCTGTTATGTATATATATATATTTATACATATACATACTGTGTGTGTATATATGTATACTGCATGCATATATGTACATTATATATATATATGCATACATATATAGACATTTGCATATACAAATATATAGACATATGTGTATATATAAATATAACACATACAAATTCCCACACCCAACACATGCACACATATATTTGTGTGTGTATATATATGCACACCGTATAAAGAGACAGAGAGAAAGATACACATATAGATAATGATATACATATGTATGCGCATGTGTGAATATACATACAATGTATACATATATATGTGTGTGTGTAAATACACATAAACAGCATGTCTAGGCGCGTTTGTGAGTGTGGGTGTCCACCTTTTCGTTTACATGTGCGCAGAGGTTTGGTTGTGTGCACTGTAAGTATAAGTCCGATATGCGAAGCCAAGCCTCGCCCGGGCTATGCCCATGAGGGGAGCCCGGCCTGTGTTCGACTAATGCCGACTCACTAACGTGTGTCAGCTGGTGCTGTCTCGGCTTAGTCCTTACCCGCCGTGGTGCCCAGCCACAGCAGTAACCTCCAGGCGACAACTGCAACTTCTCGCGCCTGGGCGGGGCGCGAACCGCCGACCATTGGGATGAGAGGCTGACACGTTAACACTATACTAAATCTGTCAGTCAGTTCAGTCAGGTGGCGCGAAACGCGCTGCTGTGGTTGCTATGATTGCGCGCCACCTCTCTCTGTCCAAGGCCGATGCTGCTGCAGCTGGCAAGCTTTCCCTTGACCAGGCTGAGATATCTTTAAACCACGGTGTTGTTGGTCTTCCTCGTCTTCTCTTCCCTTCTGTGCTGCCTTGAATCAATGTCTTCTCCAGACTGTTTCTCCTCATAACATGTCCAAAATAACGCATTTTTCGTTCGTTGATATTCTAATAAATTGTCATATTGGTACCAACTTTCTCCAAAACCCAACAATTTGTTCTTCTGTCTGTCCAGCTCACTCTCTGAAGTCTTCTGTAAGCCTACATTTCAAAGGCATCGATCCGTTTCTCGTCCAGTTTGGTTAACGCCCATAATTCGCTTCCATACGAAGCAACCACAAAAGCGGTTGCTCGCAGAAGTCGAAGTTTTAATTTTATGCTGTTTGCTGCACTTTTCATAATTTGGACCGTGTTCCTAGCCATTGCAAGCCTTCTTTTATTTCTTGACTGCTGCCACCCATGGTGTTGATAATGGACCCAATATAAACAAAATCGTTCACTTCCTCTAAGTCAGTGCCATCTATTTTGATTCTGGTAAAATCTGTTCGGTGTTTGTCTATAACCATGATCTTAGTCTTTATGGCATTTAGCAATTAACCCTTTTCTACGCTGACTCCTTTCGTTTGTTTGATCATGTTTTCAAGGTCTTGTTTAGTCTTCTTTTTATCTTCTAAATATGAGGATGTGTAAATACTATATATGTACTATATATGTAATTGTACTGATGACTCACTTCTGAATTTCGAACATGATGGAGTATCACTAACACCTGAGATCTGCCTTTTTTTTGTTTCATTTTCTTCATAATCATCGTTATTGTCATTATTACTATTACTATCATTATCATTATCATGCTTATCTTAATCATTTTCATTATCATCCATATCATAATCAATATATTTTTATTGCTTGTATTATCATCGTCATTATTATGATTACAACCATAATTATTCTTGTTATTACTATCATCGGAATAATCATTATGCAGTAAAGCAGCCCTCATTTCTAAACTGCTTTCAAATTGACTTATTGCGATGAAAATCTGAGGGTAAGTTGACTATGGCAAAATGGTCAGTTCCTTAGAAAGCGTGAGATTGTATATTATAATAGGTATTTCGGTTAGTGGCGCAGATTTGCATATTTTGTTTTCTGATTATTGTTTTCATTACTATGACTGTTATTGTTATTGTTGTCATAACTAGTAATGTCATCATCATCATGAAGCATTATTATCATTATTCATTGTTTTTATTATCAATAACATTGCTTTTGTCGTTATCTTGACATTGTCATAGTCATATACGGGTGTGTTACTTATTTTTACATGTTCAAAACAGCATACAAGCATACCGTATAATGCCGTGTACTGCTCAGTAATCAACTTAAATCCTAAAGAATACCTGTCATTAGAGATCTAAGTGAAACAAGCGATTATGTCAGCTCTTTAATCAATTTTATTTAAGTGCAGTACTTGTGAAAATCACATCAGTCGATACACACACAGGAGAAATAGCAGTTGGTGGGTCCTATTACCTCTGGCATTAAGAAGAACAAGTCTATAACACGTTGAAATCTCCACTGGAATATGTAGGAGAGGAAAGCGAGTCTTCAGTTAACGGCCGTTGTGTCATTTCGTACAGTCGGTAATCCAGGGTAATCTCGTCTCGTTCATCGCTTTAACCACTGAAAAGGTTGAAGAGAGGCCTGTTAAAGAACCCGCTTTGGAGTGTGTTGTTTAACAGAGTGATCTTGTTCTGCAGGATGGTCGAGAAAAGGCCAGTCCCGTTGAAACTGGCCAATCGATCTCCCCAGCTTGGCCAGCGAGAACCAATGGTAATGTTCAGAGTTCCGAATCTGTCTGCCCAGTTGGACAGCCAGCTCGTTCTGTTGAAGAGGCGAGTCAGAGGGCTGGTCTCTTCAAGCGATTGCAAGCGCGTGAGTCCGGAGAGGAAGAAGTCATTAAAGGTGATGTTAATGAGAGGAGCGCCACTTAGCAAGGCACTCGTGGCGTTCAGCAGGAAACCCTCGCAGGCGGTGGTGCCAAGTTCGATTGTGAAGGTGGCATCGTTGAGCGCGTTTGTCAGGTTTGCCAACAGGCCGAAGTGCGCCGTGGAGAGCGATGGGAGGAAGAGGAGCAGCTGGAGGAGGAGAAGAATGAAGTTAATCTCGGCCTCTCTTTCTTTCTCTTTCGCTTTCTCACTTTCTGCATCTGTCTCCCACTCATTCTTGCTTTCTCTCTCTTACTTTACCTATCTCTATCTGCTCATCTCCTTGCCTATCCCTCTTTCGCTTTCATACCTACACTCGCAAATAAGAAAAAAAAAAAAAAAAAGCTGAAAAAAATACCGGCAGAATGATCATGATGGAGAGCGAAGAGGTGTGATCAGCGTCTTGTCAGAATGCACACTGGCTTGTACCAGACCCTCCGGAGGCTTTATATCACGTGACGTCGCCGGTTGGAGGAACACCGGCACCGAGCCCGCCATTTTTTTTTTTTTTTTCTTTTACGAACAGAGGTGCGAATAACAATAATAACATAAACGAAAGAAAACATACACAAAACAAAAAAAAAAACGAAGAACAAGAATAAAATGAGAAAGATGAAGAAAATGTGAAAAACAAAAAGAATAAACTGAGGAAATGAAAGGAAATAGCGAAGATGAAAAATCAGATAAAAAACGAAATTGTTCGTATTGTTTCTTCGAGATTAACACGAGTTTAAGGAGCTGAATGCATGGCCAACTTTTCAAGTTTTGTAAATAAGAAAATCCTTATTTTATAATCAAAAACATAAAAAACTACAGTATAGATACTATATATTTATCTGTTTATGTATACACACACGCAAATGTGTGTGTATATGTATATATATGTATATATATATATCATTTTCAATATCACTATTGACATTGTTATAATCTTTCATATCATTGTTATTTGCATATATATATATACATATGTTTATATATATATATATTATATATATATGTATGTATGTATATATATATATGTACACACACACACACAAATATATATATATACATATATGTGTGTGTGTGTGTGTGTGTGTGTGTGTGCATGTGTGTGAGCAAATATATATATATACATATAAAGTAGGAAAAGTAGAGCCAAGGCTGCCACAAACATCTTTATTACATCTAAATGATGTAATCGAAAGCACAACATAAAAAAACACAACTAAAATAGTGTAGTCATAAAATCGCGTCATCGTGAATGAAAATAATAGAAAAGGAATGTTTAAAAAGGTACAACGAAAACCAATAAAAACCGTTCGTACAAAATCAAGTAAAACAGTTTAAATAAAATAAAAAATCTACATAAAACTGAATGTAAATGGAATGTTAAACTAAAAATAACAGTCAAAGCTTTAACAGGGAAACTGGCTTGTTCAGTGGTTAAGCTGTATCGCAGTGTTGCTTAGCACAGGGAGCATCTTTTTGATGGACAGACTCTGAAATGAGGAAATCAAGCTTATTGGGACAAGGAAGCTGAACTTTAAACCAATTCAGAGAGGAGGCGTAATCTTCCCCTTGAGAAAGATTTTGAAATGAGGTCAAACATATTAGGAGAAGAAAACTAAGAGTGATCTTCTTCGGCATACTTACGGCCATCTTACGAAAATCCTCTTCTTAAGGTGGCCGTACGGCACTTCTATGTGCAGCTCGCAGCATTTTGAAGTCGTTGGGAGGAAGATATTACGGCTTTCGACACATTTTCTCGTGGTATACAAATGGCGGTCGTCCACTCTCTCCAAAATTGTGTGTTTTGATCATATCTGCTAGAAGATTTGTGGAAGTTTGTAATTTGTAAGATGGCAATCATGCCCAGAAGACTACAGCTGCACCTTATACTGCTGCAGGACGAAGAGGCTCTAGCGATTGTAGCCGCTGCTTTGGTCCGGCAGCGGCAAGAGAACCTGGAGAGAAGACGGCGACGCTGGATGCAGAGGCGGCATCTCTACGGGCAGACCGAGACCTTTCGCTGAGCTGGACCAGCATACCTCCGGATAGACCGTAACACCTTTGCCGAGGTGTTGCATCGTGTTGCCCCTCGCATCACGAAAAGCGGCTTTTATTCGCCCCCGAACAAGGCCAATAATGCCGCACAAACGTCTTACGAACGGCGATGTTTTGCATAAACGCCGTACGAATCTTCGTTCATAGGAAAGTTGTAAGGGGTTCCCAAGAATAACTTACTGCCACCGTAGGAATATGGGGTTCTGGAATGGCCTCCTGACCCTACATAATCCGCGAACATTGTGCGGTTTTCTTAGATTGTTCCTAAGGCATTACTACGGTGCCCTGTGAAAAGGGATCCGTGGCACGTTCGTAGAAAATCTTGAACAAGACCATAGATCTTGCCACGAACTTACGAACGGGCTACGGACGATATTCAGTGTGTCAAATTTAGAAAGAGAATGGACGGGAATAAACCAATTTTCAATTCAAGAAACGAAACTGACTCAAATTATGTCTCATCTTCATCAAATCTTCGTAATTCTAAGGAAGATGTAACACCGAAACACTCCAGTATAATCATACATTGTAGAATTATTCATTTTCATTCATACCTCTCTAGATTTCTTTTTCAAAACTTTTATTCATTCATTAGAGACGCCATATTAAATCCTCTGATACGAAACTCCGATGCATTTTTGTCCGTCGAGCGGGATTTTATTTGGAAAATGTTTCGCTCATTTTCGAAGGTAAAGAGTTGAACGACACGTATTCATGTTCCTAAGCAAGGATACTGTTACAACGGGCAGTCAGTCGTGTCATAGAGCATGCATGTGTATCAGTACGCATGGACGAGAACATGAACTATGACGCAGAAGGTGCAGGATGTGTGTCTAGTTAACATTTAGTATATACTACATGAGCTCATTATTCTCTGCATCGTCACCATTTTTTTTTTTTTTTTTTTTTTTTTAAGCCGGTAGTGTCGGTTGTCGCCTCAGTAAAATTTTTTCTCTCTCTCTACGTATTTTTCTCAAGCGTATCCACGCGTCGGTGATGTAGCAGCTATTAAAGAAAAAC
>NC_061836.1:30818686-30826186 GCF_019202785.1 Penaeus chinensis
AGGAAGCAGGACATGGGCGTGTCCTTCCGGTTGGCAGCGAATTACTCTGTTTACGAGGATGTATAACCTTTAAAAAAAATTAAAAAAAAAAAAAAAAATTGACTGGTTACATAATTTTCGATCGAGTGGTAATATATACCTGGTGGTTTGCGGGGAAAGAGAGGTGTGATAAAACAGGCGAGGAAGTATTTGCGTTGAGTTTAATGGTCACTTTATCACAAATAAAAGTAAACACGAACACACATATATCTGTTTGTCTATCTGTCTGTCTGTCTGTCTGTCTATATGCATATATCTATATGTTTATATGTATGTGTAAATATATATAGATAGATAGATAGATAGATAGATACTTACATATATATATATATATATATATATATATATATATCTGTATGTATATGTATGTTTGTGTTTGTGCGTGTGTGTGAGTGAGTGAGTGAGTGAGTGAGTGAGTGTGTGTGTGTGTGTGAGTTGGTGAGTGAGTGTGTGAGTGAGTGAGTGAGTGAGTGAGTGAGTGAGTGAGTGAGTGAGTGTGTGTGTGTGTGTGTGTGTGTGTGTGTGTGTGTGTTTATGTGTGTGTGTGTGTGTGTGTGTGTGTGTGTGTGTGTGTGTCTGTAAGCACACATTTTATCTGCACAGTTTGGTGTAGATACAAAAAGCGTTCAGAAAAATGCGAGCGACGAGGGCCAGCTCGAATGGCGGGCGAAAGGGCGTCGTGCGAAGTCTGCCGCCATGACCATCCCCCGCCTGGCCTGTGGGCGTGGCTGCCTTGCCATCCGGGCGCATAAGTCTCCCACGTGTAGGTCGGAGGTATGGGCGTAATTTCCCCCGTATGGGCGTCCAGAGGGCGGGAGGGAGACTCATAAAAAGGAGTAGAAATAGCGTGGGCGGTGTCCAGGAGGCGGAGACAATACAGGGCGTAGCGCGGGCGGAGAGGAGTCCGCTGTTTTATCTGCACCGGCGGTAGTACAGTCGATGGTACTAGCAGAAAATTGTCCCGTCCATTACGGAGCGCTGGGCTTTAATTGGGCTCTAGTAATTGAGCTTTTAGCCAGACACTGAGCGCCACCCGCCGCTGCGCTTCTCGTGAGGCATTTTCCCCAGTGCGCTTCGGGGTCGTCAGCTGATGGTGGTCACCGCTGGCCGCCCTTGGTGAAGCGAGGTCCCAGTGTGTCGCCATGGCCAGTAGCCCCAGCCCCGTCCAGCAGACAACCGCGCCGCCCACGCCTCCCCCAGACTACGCTCCCGCCGACCCTCCTACGCCCGACCCTGCCGTCACTCGTGCGGAATCTCCTTCGGGCGCCGCTGACGATAAAAGTCCCAGCGCAACCGCCTCCCCCGCGTTCGTGTTCATCGGCGACGCGGACGCCACTGGTCGGACCAGCAAATCGGACGCAGGGACAGCCGACGATGCTGCGTCGTCGTCCGCGGCTTTGGGGTCTCCCCCTGCCGTCTCCCTAGAGTCTGTCCCTGCTCATTCGGTCGATTCTCTTCCTGCTTTTTCGGTCGAATCTGCTGCTGCTCATTCAGCCGACATTGTCCTCGCGGATTCGGTCGACTCAATCCCTGCTGCGTCACTGGACTGCGATCCTGCTGTGGCCGCCGACTGCACTCCCGCTATTATATCAGATGCTGGATCCACTGATGGAAAATCGGACTTTCTCTCATCCTGCTTGTGTTTATTCGAGTGTAAATTTGGCATCTGTAAGCTAATTCAGTACTGCAAGTGCTTTCGAAGATGAGATATTTCCATCGGACCCCAAAGAGACACAGTAACGATGTGTGCGTGTGTCGTCACGAGAGATCTGGACGCATTCAGTGACCGCAGGCAAAAAGTGGTCATAAAGTGTACCTGAACAGATAAGCATTATCATACCGTCCTTCGCGAATAATATACCCGACACCTGAACCCACTTTTACGCACACTTAACTGATGTAAGATCTACACCTCCTTAATACCTCGACAGCGACCTCGTCAGAAGACCACAGACTTCGAGAGGGACACAGACACCTGATGTAGGCGGGGCGGAAGGGAGGGAAGGGAGGGAAGGGAGGCCACCGTCCAAAAGGCAGCGGACCAGAACCTCGCTCTGGGCTCCCTCGCTAGGGCCGAGCTGAGGCAAACGCACCATGAGAATTCACTTCGTTCTGGTTACGTGTGTCATGGTGGGCGAGCTGCTCCTCCTCATCGCTGCCGAGAGACATGCAGGTGAGTGATGTGATATGATGATGTCAAAGGTGACGGTGGCGAAGAAGGTGATGTCAAAGGTGACGGGGCGAAGAAGGTGATGTCAGAGGTGAGAAAGCGGCGTCGGAGGTGATAATCTCTTTTAATTGATGAGGTGCGCTGGGAATTCTAACGTATTGGCTTACCGTATTTTAGTTGATGGTAAATGTTTAACGATACGCTTGTAGAATTGAGAAGCGAAACAGACAAGCAGACAGACACAGAGAGAGAGAGAGAGAGAGAGAGAGAGAGAGAGAGAGAGAGAGAGAGAGAGAGAGAGAGAGAGAGACAGAGAGACAGACAGACAGATAGACAAACAGACAGACAATCAGACAGACAGGCAGAAAACAACATGATAATAACTAAGGAAACATAGTGTCACAAAACTGGGTTCGTCAAAATACGATTCTTGATCACTAGGTCACGAGGTCGCCACGGCACATTATCGTTGCATGCAAAATAAGAAGTGTTAAATACATTAAAGATAATGTTATAGATCAATATGAAATATAAGTTTTTAAGGATATTATTCATGCCGGATGAAGACCGTTACAAACGCTGTCTAATATACAACTGACAAACAGCAGAGTCATGAGGGTAATATATTAAGCGAAAGTGGGTTGCGATAAAAAAAAAAATAATAATAATAATACAGTTTAAAGAACGCCTGCATAGACGGCCGAGGTTACAATGAAAAAGTTCTACTGTCGTTATAAGCGCATATAACGTGACAGTGCGCTTTGAATTAACACGTAGCATGATAAGTAGATATTTGCTACGAGAATCAGAATGAAATCCAGAAAACAGAAGGGGAAGTTTTAGCTGCGTGATCAAGGATACAAAAGCGGAAAGGGATAATAGGAAATGTTAATACAGAGTGTAAAACGGGTGAAGAAATGAGGTGTTTCTAAATTTTTCCATTTCCGATTCAAGCATAAATCATTGACGAGTGTGGTTAGACCCGTAATGATGTTAATATTAGTCAAACTTTAATCGGCTTTCTCTATTGTTTTCACAACAAGCTTGGCTGAGAGGAAAAAAATTGGCCAAATTACCCCGTTTTAATTAGCTAGATTGGAGAAAACTTTTACATGTATTGAATATTAGTTTTTAGTAGTGGCTTGCTATTCCCTTAAAAAAAGCCAATGTTTTAATCACTCCTGTACTTATATGATACTGTCTATCATTAAAACGTTGACATACACAACTACCATACACATTTAGTGATCATAATTATAACATTGCTACAACAACGCTACATCTCAGCATCATATAACATAAACTGAAACTTCTTGAGACAACGGAACAAACAAAGACGTTTCCCAAATCATCCTCAACGTATATAAACAACAAAATAAACAAATTATAGAAATCAACGAAGCAATAAACAAAAACATTTATTCATTTCAGGAATAGCTCTGCTCGCAGCAGCTTCAAAGGACAGAAAGGGAAGACTTTTAGAGATCCTGGAGCGAAAGGATCTTAATATCAACTATTCTGAAAAGACAGGTACTTTATACAAAGGATCCTTTTGGTCGCATTTCATTGAGGTTTTTATTCATAATTATTTTTATGTCAATTATTTTTTGTATTAATTCATTACTGTTTTTGTGTTCATTATTTTTTTGTATTCATTACTATTTTTGTGTTAATGATTCTTTTTCGATATAGCGTGTCTTGCAGATCTAATAAATCACTTTAGGGATGGTGATTCTAATGGTGAATGAGAATGAGAATAAGCATGACAATTGCAATAATCATTACAATGAAATAATGATGAGGCTAATAATAGTGATAATGATAATGACGATGGCAATTATAATAATAATGATAAGGATAATATTAGTTATGAAAATAATAATGATAATGATAATAATGTTACATTATTATAATGATAATGATGATAATGATAATGATAATGATACTAATAATTGTGATAATAGTATTAATGATGATAGTCATGGTAGTACTGATAATAACAATATATGTAAGAATTATTATTATCATAATTAGTAGTAGTAGTAGTGGTAGAAGTAGTAGTTGTAGTGGTAGTAGTAGTAGTATCATTATCATTATTGTGCTAATAATAATGATAATAAAAATAATAACAATAATAACAATGATAATAATGATAATAATAATGATAATGATAATAAAATAATAATAATAATAATAATAATGATAATGATAATAATAATAATAATAATAATAATAATAATAATAATAATAATAATAATAATTGTAACATTAATAATAACAATAATAATAGTAATAATAATAATAATATAATAATGATAATAATAATAGTAATAATAACAATAATAATAATGATAATAATAATAACGATAATAGTAATAACAAAGATAATAATGATAATAATAATAATAATAATAATAATAATAATAATAATAATAATAATAATAAAATAATAACAATAATAACAATGATAATAATGATAATAATAATGATAATGATAATAAAATAATAATAATAATAATAATAATGATAATAATAATAATAATAATAATAATAATAATAATAATGATAATAAAAATAATAACAATAATAACAATGATAATAATGATAATAATAATGATAATGATAATAAAATAATAATAATAATAATAATGATAATAATAATAATAATAATAATAATAATAATTGTAACATTAAGAATAACAATAATAATAGTAATAATAATAATAATATAATAATGATAATAATAATAGTAATAATAACAATAATAATAATGATAATAATAATAACGATAATAATAATAACAAAGATAATAATGATAATAATTATAATAATAATAAAAATAATAATAATAATAATAATAATAATATAATAATAATAATAAAATAATAACAATAATGATAATGATAATAATAGTCAAAATAATAATAACAACAAAAATAAAAGGAACAACAACAACAACAGCAACAAAAACAACATTTAGAAAAAAATATATATTCCACCTACACGAGTGCCCCCTCAAACCTCGTGTTCCAGGCTGGTACCGAGGATACACGGCGCTGATGTGGGCGGCGGACAGGAACAGCACAGACATTGCCGAGGCGCTGCTTAGGGCGGGCGCTGACGTCAACCACCGCAGTTATGGGAGTGAGGGTGGTTTCTGTGTGTTTAGTTGATGGAGTGATTTTTTTTTTATTATTATTATTATTATTATTCAATGGCGTATTTGTGTGTTTGTGTGTCATAGTTTCGTGTTCGTCTTGTTAGTTTGTTTGTTTTTCCGTTCTCTCTGTTTTTCTTTTTGTCAGTTTGTGTGTATGTGTGTGTGTGTTGGTTTTTTTTTCTTTTCTTTTCTTTTCCACTCCCTCTCTCTCTCTCTCTCTCTCTCTCTCTATCTCTCTCTCTCTCTCTCTCTCTCTCTCTCTCTCTCTCTCTCTCTCTCTTTCTCTCTCTCTTTATCAATCTCTCTCGTTCTCTTTCTCTCGCTCTCTCTCGCTCTCTCTCTCTCTCTCTCTCTCTCTCTCTCTCTCTCTCTCTCTCTCTCTCTCTCTCTCTCTCTCTCTCTCTCTCTCTCTCTGTCTCTCTCTTCTTTATTCTTCTCTTACCATTTATTTACATTTTGTATCTTTTTAAAAAATATTCCACTGGACAGATTCACGCACTCGTATTTTATTGCATCAAAGTTTGCTTATCCATTGCAATATATTTTTGCTGTTGATATTTTTCTGTCGCTGTCTTTTTTTCTATAAGCTGTTCTTTATTTTTTTATTATCATTTTATCTTCCTCTATCCATAGCATTCTATTTTGTTTATCTTCCTGTTCTTTTTCTGTTCATGACATTGTATTTTGTCTATAAATCTGTCTTTCTCTGTCTATAACATATGTGACTATCCATGACAGTGATTTCTTGACTATCAGTTAACTTTCCTCTATTGCTGACTTTTAATTTATTTTATTTGACTACCATTTGATATGACGGTGATTTTTAGAGTATAATTTCCTCTCCCGCTACTTATGATAATGATAATGATAATGATAATA
Source organism: Penaeus chinensis (assembly GCF_019202785.1). NCBI lineage: Eukaryota > Metazoa > Arthropoda > Malacostraca > Decapoda > Penaeidae > Penaeus > Penaeus chinensis. Next base: position 30,824,935 of record NC_061836.1, read on the forward strand.
ATAATAATTATTATTATAATAATAATGATAATAATGATAATAATAATGATAATAATAATAATAATAATGATAATAATAATAATAGTAATGATAATAATAACAATACTACTACTAATAATAATAATAATGATAATAATAATAGTAACACTACTGCTGCTACTACTACTACTAATAATAATAATGATAATAATAATAGTAACACTACTGCTACTACTAGTAATAGTAATAATATTGATAATAATAGTGATAATAATAATAATAATAATAACAATAATAATAATGATAACAATGATACCAATAATAAACGAAAATAAAAACAATAATAATAAAGATATTGATACTTTTCCACGCGACTGTATTTCCATTTCTAACAACGGCCTTACCCTTGCATATTCTTTGCAAGACGAGACGGCTCTGTTCTTGGCGTCCCAGCGGGGTTATCTGCAACTCGTCCGCCTCTTCCTCGACCACGATGCTGAACCCGACGTCGTCACTAAGCAGGGTAAGATGACGTCGGAACTAAGTAGGGTGAGATGATGTCGGAACGAAATAGGTGAGATGACGTCGGAACTAAGCAGGGTGAGATGACGTCGGAACGAAATAGGTAAAATGATGTCGGGACTAAACGGGTGAGATGACGTCGGAACGAAATAGGGGAGATGATGTCGGAATTAAACAGGTAAGATGACGTCGGAACTAAGCAGGTGAGATGACGTCGGAACAAAGGAGAGTGAGATGACGTCGAAACTAAGGAGGGTGAGAGGACGTCGAAACTAAGCAGGGTGAGATGACGTCAGAACTAAACAGGTGAGATGACGTCGGCACTAAGCAGGGTAAGATGACTGTTGAGGAGGAAGGGGTGGGAAGAAGGGGGGAGGGGTATGCGATGATGACGTCACTAAACAAGGTCAGATGCCGGAAGGGGAAGAGGTGTGGAGATGACGTCACTCAATAAGGTAAGATGACTGTTGGGGAGAAAGGGAGGGAAGGAGAGGGGGGGTGCGATGACATCACTAAAAAAATGACGGATCTGGGTTGAAGTTTACGATAATTGTCTGATTACTGGATATACATTCCCGTTTTCTGTTTCTTGCGTTTTAGAGATATTTAGAAATATGGAGAACTTCATACTCGTGTTGTATCTTCTGTTTCAGAATATTCCCTCCTCCTTCTTTTTCTCTTTCTCACCCTCCCTCCTGTTGTCTGTCTGTCAGTCTGTCTGTTTCTGCCTGTCTCTCTCTCTCTTTCTATT
>NC_061836.1:30833686-30838686 GCF_019202785.1 Penaeus chinensis
CCACTCAGCGTTGCCAATGTTGTGAACCGCCAGTTCTGACTCTTGTATTCGAAGCGCATAACCTTATACTTATCATGTTTCGGATACAAGAGTCGAGACTGGCGGTTTACACGTTGGCAACGCTGTGAAGAGGGAACAGGACAATCGCAATAGTTAGCAGAGTTATGCATGTATAAATAAATGAATAGTATATAAATACTTATATATGTGTATGTATGTATGTATGCATTTTCCTCGTCTAAATGTATGTACTACACTACGTATTTATGGCATTTTCATTTCGCTTGTTTCCTTATCATCTTTTAGATACTCATTCACGCAAATTATCATTCTTGAATTTTTTACCGTAAATCTCGAAATGTTTTTTTTTTTTTTTTTTCTGCTCAAAATAACATTTAAATGATGAGATTATTGCAGGTGTAATCATTTCGATAGAAAACACAACGCAGGTTTTCTTTAATTAAACTTATTGATACTTATTAATGTCAGCGATAGTCACACTCTTTTCTCTCTCTCTTTTCTCTCTCTCTCTCTCTCTCTCTCTCTCTCTCTCTCTCTCTCTCTCTCTCTCTCTTTCATTTCTTTTATTTTCAAAAGTTCCTCTCGTTCATGAACATCATGTTTTTTTATCAAACCTTTTACTCTCATTATATTATATTTTATTTCACATACTTATTAACTTATTTATCTATTTGTAAATCAGAACTTTACAATCATGACTTATTTATCTGTTCATTTCGATTCCGTTATTGGACAATTAGAACTTTCGCTTTCCATTTCTTATTGATATCAAGGATGAAAGGCAACATATCCATAACAGCCATAGTACTCATACATGTTTATTGAGTTACAACATACAAATATGTAGCTGCAAAAAACATTGACAGTTGTACATTCTTCGGATATGAATTCTTGAGCATTTTTTTTTTTGAAAATTTGGTTGTAATACACTTTTGATATACAATATAACATTCTGTACATTCTTTATATTACTTCACAATAACACATCTATAGGGTTACATGAAGTAAATAGGATTACAGTACAATAAACATAGGCCCCTTGTACACACATTAACTGATTCATTATAATTATACAATATACTTATACTCTTATGTGAAATAACATCATATCATATTTTCTCTTTATACCTTATACTTTGGGGAAATAAACTTCAACTCAGGAAGACAATCTCACATTTTCTTGCAAATGCCACGAAAGGGATGTAAGCACAGCAATTCAATGCATGATAGTTCTCTGGCGACTATACACTAAATATTCGATATGGTAAGATGATATTTGGTAACCATGTCCGCTTCAATCCTCTTCTGACGACGAATCCTCATCATGCTTCCTTATAATCCAACCCTCACTTTGCATTCTTGGAATCCAGTCGCTTATATTTTCCTTTCAATCCTTTCTGAAAATTCGTTCGTATGAATGAAAATTCTAATGATACTTTGGAGGATGCTGTAACATGCACTACTCTCCTCCCAAGGGAAGTCCGTTTAAAGGTTTCCACTCATGCTAGCCAAGGTAGAAAAATAAAAAAAAAATAAAATAAAATAAAATAAAACACCTCTATAGTGAACTTCATCATGAAAAAATATCTTTTGATTATCTACAGGAATGTCCCGTCACGGGTTCACCGCCCTGGACTGACCCCTGACAGCTGCTTAGGGGCCCCAAGATGCGTTCTTAGGACAGATGTTCTGAGACTCTTAGCGTTCCTTGCCATCGTTTCTTAGCCCAGACTATCCATTAATAAGACTCACATACAACACGCACTGTATATCGCGGAAGGACACGGGTGGTTCAGACTGCTGAGTCAGCGAACTCACTGATCTGAAGCTGTCGACGAATATCTACGCTCTAGTCCCGTTAAGATTGAATGGAATTTGAGGCTTTGACACTCATCTAACACTCACGCGTTTTGCTTCATGACACAAGAAGTTGTTTGGAAGATTCCGAATCAAACAATTCGCACACTTGCAATTGTTATACGCACAGTTATTTCGAAATCGCTAAGATCGAACCATTTGATTTATGAGCGTGTTTTTCTCCTTTTCTCTCCTACCATCGTATGTTCGATATGATCACATGATATTTTACGTAATCAGAAACAAATAAATGGCAGTTCTAAGACACAGCAACACACACTATAAATGCTTTCTGGGAGAATATTCGTTAATTATACAGCGAAGTTGACATGTAATCGGAATCCACGTTCCACGAGCCGCCCTGCGATATGAAACTCAGGGTCCTTTCGAACTGCTCTTCGAGACTGTCCTGCGAGACGGAGGAGCGACTCGGCTTCCTCACCTTCGGCAGCCCCACGCCCGAGCTCTCCATCATAGACGAGGCGCCCGAGGTGGAGGCAGACATGTCGACCTGGGAACAAAGCATAGCGTCCGAGCCTTTTCTCTCCTCGTGGGCCTTGCCGTCTTCGCCCGGCTTGCGGAAGGTCTTGCTCAGGTTCTCCTTGCAGTCGGAGCGAGGGAACCCGCCGATTCTCTGGACGTCCTCGCACGACGAGAGGTTGTCTTTAGTCTCCCCTACGCCGTTCTTCTCGCGTTTTCTGTCGTGGTTCCGAGGGATGAAGAAGGACGCTTCGGTGTCGCTGCAAGACTGCGTGTCGTCCTCGCCTTCGTCAGAAAAGTTGTAGCAGTCCATCGACAGGTCCGTCGTGGATTCCGTATTGAGTCTCAGCTGGCGCACGTCCTCCCGCGAGATCGGCCGCGTCACGGAGTCATCGCCCGGAGAGGCCGCGTCATAGGCCGTGACTGCCTCGTAGGTGTCAGTCTCCGCGGCGCTGTATTGGTAGTCCTGAAACCGAAATAGGAAGTGAGAGTAATTATTATGTTGACACGTTTGGCCTGATTTTCCGCCATGGAATAAACTCTATCCAAAAGGATGCTTTTAGAAAATGGTAGATCTCCATTAGGTTATTTTGCTGCATTTTTTTTATATTACCTGTTCCCTATTTACTGCTCCTGGATAGAAAAAAAAAAAATCATGCAGTTACACATCGATTGAAATTCATGCAATTACATATCGAGTAATGTAATGAAAAAAAAGCATACAATCTAGATTTCAGACAAAGCGGAATTTATCATCGGCATCATGCTCCGCAGCTCCTAAAGTTAGTTAATGCTAAAATACGATGGCAGACGGTCATAATATTGCCTTGAAACTAGCCGCGAATTTAACATAGACGTGAATAGTAGATAACAAATATTCATAATAAGATACTGTGTACAACAAAGCGATAATTTCCTCAATTTATCTTCCTAGTACTGTTACATAGTTGTTTACTGATTCCCGAGAGTTTCAGAACCAAATTTTGAACGTTCTAGCTCCCCCCCACCCCACCCCACCCACGCACCCACCCGCCCCGCCCTAACAAACCTGCGTCAAGGGCGTGAGGTTGGGCGGACGGTCGAAGTTGGCGCGGACGGTGGAGCATCCCGAGGGCGTGGCGGAGGTGCAGTGCGAGTCGCGGGGAATGATCAGCTTTATGTCGTCCTGGCAGCAGGTGCAACATTCGCCCGTGTACCAGCTGGTGGCTTCGGTGCCGCGACAGGTGGTGGAGGAGAGGTGGGCGTGGTTGGTGGGCGGCGCTACGGAGGGGATGGTGTAGCTGCGGCCGCTGGGATGGCGTGAAGGGCCGTGGTGTGACGGAGGCCGGGGCGGAGGCACCTGGCACGACACAGACTCGGACTGCGGGAGAGTGGGGGAGCCGGGGATGGGGGGGAGGGGGGGTTAGTTGGGGGTCGAGAGGCGCGCTTTTGTGTCCAGTGGTTATTCGAAAAGTCACATTCAGTGAGTCACACTTTAGTCAGAGTCGTTTGTGTAAATTAACTAGTACCATTCGCTTCGTTCGAAATAGTAATACATTAACAAGGGCCGTCAATGGGGGGGGGGGGACAGGTACGCCCCCTAGACTCTATCTGCTCCCCTCAAGCTCTGGTCCTCCCCCCCAACCCCACCCCATGGCCACAATTATTTACTTTTTATTACAACTATTAAATAGCTTCCCCCCCCCCCCCCCCACCACCACCACCAAGGGAAAGTTGAAATTACGCCACTGACATCAACCAATATTTACTAACGATTGTTTGACAATATTTATATAAACACTATGGGGCTGCTTTTACGTGTAACCTTAAAACACACTGAAACATATCTTGTCATCTTGTCCTTCCTTGAATAATTTAGGTTTAAAAAATAATAATAATATATGCAAAAACAAGGTGCCTGCTGCAGTAAAAGGATTCGGTTAATTTTTTTTTTTAAAGATTATTGAAATATTTTAGTTCCCAGTGCATGATCACTGTAGGTACCTTTTAAAACTAGCTATACTAGCTTTTCACTAAATGTGCCAAAGCAAGGATGCCTGTGACGATATACAAATTATACTAGCTTATTATGAATGCATTAGAGTAAAAGATATACAAGTTGTTAGTTCCTATCATAATGCATCATATTACAAGGCATACAAATGGTTAGTTTTATTCTATAACACATCCCAATACAAGACATACAAATGGTTAGTTTTATTCTATAACACATCCCAATACAAGACATACAAGTTGTTAGTCTTATGAATGCATTACACATTACAATACAATGCGCTCTGTTCACCTGCGTGTGCTTCGTGCGTTGAGAGACACTCGACGTCCTGGAGGGGGAGGGCGAGGGGCAGAGAAGCCCTTGCGTCCACGGCTCTGAAAGGTAAGGGTCAGGTATCAGCACACTGGATCAGGTTCGCAGAAAAAGATTCCTGAGGGTGATTTAAGCGAGGTGGAGGGGGAGGGGGAGGTAGGGAGGGAGGGAGGAAGGGAGGGGGACATGCCAATACTTGCTAAGGTCCTGGAGTTGCGTTTATAAGTCTCGAGTAAATAATAAGTCAAGTCTAAGTAAATGAGTCTACGTCCTATGTAAATGAGTTTGTCTAAGTAATTGAGTCTACGGCTTATGTAAATGAGTTTAAGTCTTAAGT